>NW_020945014.1:4536383-4632188 GCF_900497805.2 Vombatus ursinus | reverse complement strand
GAGAGAGAGAGAGAGAGAGAGAGAGAGAGAGAGAGAGAGAGAGAGAGAGAGAGAGAGAGAGCACACACACACACTGGTTTCCAAGTAAAGAAGACTGTGGTTCAAACACATCTCTGACACTACTAGTTGGGGAGGAGGCAATCAAGTCACTTCTCAGTGCCTCAAGGTACACTCTAAAACTAAAAACTGCAATATAGTTGCCTAGATGCATCTATAAAGGGAGTTGCCTCACAGATCTGCCCCCTCCCCAAATGTCCAGAAAGAGGCAAATGATAGTGTATACCCTGCAGAAGGCCTGGATTTGAACAGCATAAGTATCAGTACAACAAGAACTACAGTGAATGGGAAATAAGCTCATATTCCTGTGAAAAGGCAACCTACAAGGGAATCTTCCAGCTAGAGTCCAGAGCCTTCTAAATGCCCAAATAGGGCATTTTTATGTAAACCATCCTGCATATGCATCCTACAAGGTCACATAAATCTCTATGCAATTATAGATAAATGAGTGCACTTGGTCAGATTCAGGCCACAACCTGGCCAGTAAAATATTGCATGTAATTGGTCATTCAGTGAAATAGGGGACTTTCAAGCATTCTTGATGAAAAGACCAGAGCTGAATAGAAAATTTGACTGTGAAACGCAAGACTCAAGTGAAACATGGAAGAGGTAAACAGGATAGAGAAATCATAAGAGACTTATTAAGGCTGAACTGTTTACATTCCTGCAGGGAAAGATGATATTTGTAACTCATGAATCCTTTGTCAGTATTAGGGTAGTGGGAGGGGAAAAAATTATATGTATGAATAGACAGATAGATAGATAGATAGATAAAGGGCATAGAGTGAGTTGAAGATGAAGGGGTGATATCTGGAAAATAAAATTAAGGGGTGAGAGAGGATTATACTGGGAGAAGGAGAAAGGAAGAGGTAGAATGGGGTAAATTATCTCACATGAAACAGACAAGAAAAGGCTTTTACAGTGGAAGGGAAACGGGGGTAGGTGAGAGGGAATGAGTGAATCTTACTCTCATAGGATTTGGCTTAAGGAAGGAATAACACACACTCACTTGGGTATGGAAATCTATCTTACCCTACAGGAAAATAAGGGGGGAAGGGGACAAGAGAGCAGGGGGTTGATAGAGGGGAGGGGAGACTGGGGGAGGGGATAATCAGAAGCAAACACTTCAGGGAAGGACAGGGTCAAAAGAGAGAATAGAATAAATGGGGGGGGTAGGATAGGATGACGGGAAATATACTTAGTTTTTCACAACATGACTACTATGGAAGTGTTTTGCATGACTACACATCTATAACCTGTATTGAGTTGCTTGCCTTTTCAATGAGGGTGGGTGGGGAGGAAGGAAGGGAGAAAATTTGTAACCCAAAGTTTTAAAAACACATGTTAAAAAAATAATAAAAAAAAATATTGCATATAATTCCCCAGACCAAGGTCAGAGAGCAGTCATTACAGTGGAAGCCAAGAGAGACTGTTTTCTTCATCCTATCTTTCCCTATTAAGTCTTCCAGAAAATCCTCTACCTCCTACATAGCATCAGAGGATAAATTGGCCCTTCTCCCTGACAAGTTTTCATCCCCATTACTATCACTACTGATCACATCCTCTCCCTGTCACCTTGTTAGCTCTTTGAGGGTAAGGACTGTCTTGGAAGGAAGTTTTGTTTTTTTTTTTCAGTCCTCTTTCTGAAACTTGACAGTTCTGCAGCTTTTTATCCCAGTCACCTGGGCTAGGTGTTGGGGAGAGAGGGGAAAAACAAGGCCCCACCCTCAAGAAGTTTATATTCTAATGGGGGAAACAACATGTAATAACAAAATCCTCCTGCAGAAGGTAGGACTTCAGCTCAGTCCTTACAAACCAACTAGCAAACTTTAAGCTAGGGGACAGAGGGGAGGAGAAAGGGCATTCTGGGACTGATGCAGAAATAGGTACCATGGCACAGGAGACAGGAGATGGTGTGTCCTGGGCAAAGTCAGTAAACAGGCCACTTGAGCTGGATTACAGAGTGTGGAATAAAGAATAACAAAACTGGAAAGGAAGGAAATGATGGACAAGTTTTAAAGGGTTTTAAATATGAAATGGAGAATTTCCTAAACTTTAGGAAAATCATTTTGGCATCAGTGTGGAGGATGCTTACAGAGGGAAGAGACTTGAGGCAGGGAGACCAACCAGCAAACTACTGCAATAAGATAAGCAAGAGATGATAAAGGCTTGTACTAAAGCTGAAGCTATGTGAGTGGAGACAAAGGATGTATATGAGAAATGTTGTGACTATAGAAATAACAAAATTTTGACAATAGATTGAATAATGTGGAGTGATATAGTCAACTAGCATTTATTAAGTGCCTACTTACTATGTGCCAGAACTGTGCTAAGCACCAGACATACAAAGAAAGGTAAAAGACAGATCCTGCTCACAAGGAATTTATAGGCTTACATGGGAGCCAATATGCAAACAACTTGTAAAAACAAGATAAATACAGTAGAAATTGGAAATAATCAACAGGGGGAAGGTACTAACATCAAGGGGAATATAGAAAGACTTCCTGAAGAAGCTGATACTTTAGCTAGGACTTGAAAGAAAACAGGGAAGTTAGGAGGTGGAGATAAGCAGGGAAAGAGTTCCAAGAAAGGGGGACAACCAGTGAAAATACTAAGAGTGAAGAATGGAGAATGACATCAAGCTTGAGATCGTGGGTGACTGAGAGAATGGAAATGCTTTTGACAGTAACAGGAAATAAGCACATAAACACAAACAAGCAGGGAGTAGGGGGAGCAGCCAAGCGTTGAATCTTGCTCTCATCTAAATTCGGTCAGAGGGAAGAATACATATACACAGTGGGGTACAGAAATACATTTCACTCAACATGGAAAAAGCAGACAAAGGAGAGAAGAGGAAAAGAAAAATTAGAGGAAGGGTAGATTCACAGAAAGAGAAGTCCTAAACAAACTTTAGGCTATACAAAATTGTATAGCTCCTTTTGAGGTGGCAGAGAATGGGAATCTGAAAAGGGAGTGGCTGAACAAGGTATGGTATAGAAATGTGATAGAATACTCCCATAGGTTCAAACAGTATATATAGGTTCAAATAGCATATCTATGTAGATGATTCCCAGAATATATCCAACCCAAATCTCTCCCCTGAACTCTAGTTTTGTGCCATCAAATGCTTTTTGGATATCTCTAACTGAATGTCTAGTAGGCATCTCAAACTCAACAGGTCCAAAACAGAATTCATCTTTGTTTCATGAGCTGTCGTGACCAAAAAATTCATCACCAAGTAGCCAACCTACTCTGTAGTTAGCTAGTTTAATCCTTGGAAAACAGACTGAATTTGTGGTGGTGATGGTGTGTGTACCTTTTGCAAGGTACAGAGTTAAAAGATGGAATGCTGTATATGTGCAACAGCAAGCCATTTTGTTTGGCTGGAATGAGAGTGTGTGAGGGTCAGAGGAATTTATAGTTTATCCTAAATGGTGCTTTTGAATCTTCTTAAGCAAGAAAGTGCCATATTGAGATCTATGCCGTAGGAATAACAGTTTGGCAGCTGTGTGGAACATTGGAATGGAGAGGGAAGAGACTGGAAGCAAGAAAACCAATCAGAAGGTTTTTATGTTAGTCCAAATAAGAGATGAGTCCCATTCTTTTCTGTGGACTGAGGCGATCAGATTAGTTCACTTCTAGCCTACTCTACTCTTCAAGCTCTATAATCTTTTTATGATCTTATGATAATGACCTGAACTAGGGTGATAGCTGTATATGTGGAGAGAAGTGTATGGAATTAATGGATGAGATTTTGAGTAGATAGACTTGAATTGGTGACTGATTGTGAATGGGAGAATCAAGGAAAGTAAAGAATTAAGGATGACTTCAAGATTAAGAACTTATTGGAAGAAAAAGAAAAAAGATAACAATAAAAATTTAAGATAAATAAGTCTATGATTCTATACGGATTGAATTTACTCATCTACATACATGCCATACTCACTTTCACCCCAGTCATAAAGGGACTGCTTGATGTTTATCCCTGTATCACAAATACTTAGTATTATACCTTACACATAACATCTGCTTACTAAATACTTGTTGAATTTAATTTAAATTACTCTAGTCTCTTAACTAAGAAAAGCACTTTTTAATCCCAGAAAAAAAGCAAAATTCAGAGCTAAAAACTAAGAAGTGGTAAGACACTGGGAAATGTTAGTCTTTCCTCAGTTAAACCAGTTGAAATTCTGGTGATTTAGGAAAATGAGAGATCTAATATACCTTCCTTAAATCTGACATAACTGTAGGAGTAACAACAAGGAGAAAATACTCAAAATTAAAAAATGTATCCTATGGGAAAGAGGTACATTAATGCCTTGCTCGTAAGGCTAAAAACAGGTCCAGCCCTACTGGAAAGCAATTTGGAATTATGCCCTTACTCCGTATATACCCTTTGACACGGAGATACCACTAGAAGGCCTATGCTCCAAAGAGATGAAAGAAAAAGAGTAAGAAACTGTCTGTACAAAAATATTTATAGCAACTCTTTTCATGGTGGAAAAGAATTGGAAACTGAAGAAATGTTTATCAATTGGAAAATGGCTGAATAAATTATAACATATCAATGCGAGGAAAAATATTGTGCTATACTGATGAGAGGGACAATTTCAGAGAAACCTAGGAAAACTTTGATGAGCTGATACATAGTAAAGTAAGGAAAGCCAGGAGAATTTATACAATGATAACAATACTGTAAAGACAAACAACTTTGAAAGACTTAGGAATTTTGATCAAAACAATGACCAACCACAATGCCAGAGGACTTACGACAGGTGGGGAGAAGGTATGTATCTACTGATTTTAATTTTTTTAACATTCCACGTGGGTTACTAGACAGATTATTTGGCTGCTGTTCTCAAAAAATTATGAAATTAAGTTTTCTCTACCCGTTTCTGGAAATAATTCATAAAAACGCTATCATGAGAAAGTTATAGTCTATTTGGTCTTTTCTTAATGTGAACCAAGAACACAGATGACCAAGTTCCATTATGAGTGGTCACTTGATAAAATAAGAGGATAGATGTTTTTTTCAGATGGAGATCTCTTTGGCTTTCATAATCCTAAGACACTACAAAAAAGACCAGATAATACTAAAAGAACTACAAAAATCAGTGCTAGCAATTCAGTAGGTGGCACTGTTTCCTCTCATAGAAAATTCTATCTCTTTTTCATGTGCTGATTCTGAGTTTGCTGTTCTGAGTGGAAGAATACTTCAAGGATCAGGAATTTCATCAATATGGCTATTTCTCTACACCTCAGTAGACTGCCTTCATGATATGCTGCAGCTAAAAAACAAAGTCATTATTGGTTGGGGAGTTCTTTTTCTTGGCTGCTGAGGAAGGAGAGCTACAGTACCTCACAACAGTTGGTGTTTCCACAAGGTTGGTGTCTCTACAAGAGTTAAATCCCAGCATGATAATTTCTCCACCTTCCAAAATCAGTCCATCAAACCTAAGACAATCATTCTGTATCTGATTTCTGGTCATAAGCTTTTCTAAACTTAGCCAGGCAGCTCTACGGATGATAACAATAGTAGCTTATATTTATATAGTGCTGTAAGGCTTGCAATAACCTTATGACAGAGGGTTTAATCATATTAGTCTGTCCCTTTTTGCAAATAAGGAAATTACTGGCCAGAAAGGTTAAGTGACTTAATCCCAATGTTACACACAGCAGGGCTGGACTCAAAGTCTTTCAAGCTTTAAGACCTGCGAGAGTTTCTAATCCACTGGTATAATTTTAAAGAAAATAGTCACTTTTATGCCATTTTAAGTCTTCAGACAAGAATTTATTGGAAGAATCATAAAATCTTAGAATCATATTAGAAGGAACTTTTGAGATCATATAACCCAATTCTTTCAATAAGTTGAGTGAATTATACTGTCACCATTCGCTAACTTCTGAAAAACAAGATGTGATGAGGCTGCACAAATAAGAATTTAGCCTGGGATGTTTTAAGTATCCCCAAATTATGACCCTCAAACTACAATTTATATGTCTTTTTAAATGTCTTCATGACCTCTGACTTAGTCATAAAAAATTTTATTCAGTATGCAGCTTAAAGCAACAAGTGCCATTCTAATCCAACTCAACAAACATTTTATTAAGAGTTTACCCTGTGTAAGGCACTTCAACAGGTGATGACTGATTTTTGCCCCCTTTTTGACATGGTCTTGTTATTTCATTGGTGCAGTGAACTACTGCCCTATGAAGAAATTGCTTTTATCAACATACATAGCCAGTACTCTTTCTACCTGGCAACAATAAAAGGTTAAGAGACTTGCCCAGGATCAGCAGGCTAGCATACATCAGAGGTGGGACCTGAAAGCAGTTCTTCCTAACTTTCAGTTGGCACTGTATTAGACAGACTGCTGTTCATTAATGAGACTACTCTGCCAGGGAAGAGTATGCAGTGTGGTATAGTGGACAGAGTGCTGAGTAGAAGTTTTGGCATTGCAGATCTCAACTCAATATAAGGAAGAACTTCCTAAAAATAAGAGCTATACCAAGTCAACCATTCAAGTCAAGAGCCATCTATTAAGGACTTATTATGTGTCAAGCGCTGGGCTAACCTGGAGATATAAAGAAGGAAAGGGACAAAAGACAGTCCTTGCTCTCAAGAAATTCTTAATCTAAGAGGAAAGACAACAAGTAAACAGCTGTATACAAACAAAATAAACACGGGATAAACTGGAGATTTTTTTTTTTGTGAGGGAGATTTTTTTTCCCCTAGCATTAAGGGAGCAAAAATCTACAGGATTAATCAGTCCATACACACAGCATTTTAAAAACTAAATGTCTCACTTACTTTTGTTTCCTACTACTAAACTGATAAAGTCACCATAGATGGCATACACATAGCATTCTTAGGCATCCTGGAAAGAGTGAGAGAAAACCAGCAAAAGGTAAAATGGTTTGTAACAGTGATTGCATCTCTTTAGGGAGATAAAACTGTCATACAACAGAATGTTCTTGGTTTTATGACTCCAGATTAAAATTAAAAAAAAAAAAAAAAGAAATCATCAGCTTTAAATACTTCCTCTCTCTTTACAGCCTTTGGTAAAAGATTCTTACAGACCATGGAATTTTGGGTGAGACCTGAAAGATGCTAAGGAAGCCAAAAGTGAGAAAGAAGATGGAAAGAGTTCCAGGCATGGGATACGGGCAGTGAAAATGAACAGTCCAGAAATGGACTGTCATGTGAAAGAAAAAACAAGGAGGACAGTGTCACTGATTTGAAGAGTACATGGAGGGGAATAAGGTTAAAGGAGCCAGGTTATAAAGGTCTTTAAAAGCTAAACAGAGGATTTTATATTTGATCTTAGAGGTAATAGAAGCCCCTGGAATTATTGAATATGGTCAGACTTCTACTTTGGGAAAACCAATTTAACAACTGAGTGAAGGATGGACTGGAGTGGGGAAAGACTTGAGGTAAGGAGGCCTGCTAGAAGACTACTGCAATAGTCCAGGTGTATCCAAGAGATATTACAAAGGTAGAGATAACAGGACTTGGTAAATGACTGTATATGTGGGATAAGAGAGAGTGAAGAATCAAGGATGACACCTAGTTTGTAAACCTTGGTAACCTGGAGGATGGTGGTATCCTCAATAATAACAAAGAAATTTGGAAAAGAGGAAGATTTTGGAGGAAAGAGAATGAGTTTAGTTTCAGACATATAGAGTTTAATATGTATACAGGTCATCCAGTTCAAGATATTCAACAGGTAGTTGAAGATATGAAAATAAAGGTCAGGAGAGTGGTTAGGGCTGGATTAGCAAATCTGAGAATCATTTGCATAGAGATAATTACTGAATCTCTTGGGACTGATGAGATCAAGCAAAACAGTATAGAGGAAGAAGAAGGGCTCAGTACAGAGCCTTGAAGGACACTCATGGTTAGTAGGTATGACATAAATGAAGATCCTGTGAAGGAGACCAAGGAGTCAGGTGAGACAGGTAGGAGAAAAACCAGAAGAGTGTTGTCTAGAAAACCTGGAGTGTAGACAGCATCAAGGAGTACAGAGTGATCGATAATATAAAAAGCTACAGAGATGTCAAGAAGAATGAGCAATGAGAAATGGCCGTTTCATTTGGCAATTAAGAAATCACTGGTAACTTTGGAAAGAGAAGTTTCAGTGGAATGATCAGGTACGAAACTACAATGCAGAGAGTTAAGCAGTGAGAAGAAAGGAAGTGGAGGTATTGATTGAAGATGGGCTTTTTCAAAGAGTTTTAGCTATAAAAAGCAGAATTACATAGCTAGTAGGATATAGCACTTGAGCAAGAGGTCCAACAAGATCAAGTGAGGGCTTTTTGTGGATGTGGGAAATATGGACATGTTTGTATACAGCAGGAAAGAAGCCAATAGAGAGAAAAGATGGAAGATTAGTGAAAGCAGAGATGATTAAGATAACAATGTACTGGAGAAGATGAATGGTGTGGCATCACTTGTACACGTAAAGAGTTTTGCCTTGGCAAGAAGAATGGCCTCCTCTTCATGGGAGACAGAGGTGGGGTGGGAAGGGAAAAGAGAAGGCAGCTCAATGATATGAAATGAGGAGGAGGAAAGATGAGGGAGCTCTCTATGAATGGCCTCAATTTTTTCAGTAAAATATGAGGGAAGATTCTCAGCTGAGAGGATGGAGGGAGGAGAATCATGGATGTTTTCAAGGGAGATGAAAGGATTTGGAAAAGTCACTGTGGCAAGTGAGACAATTAAATGAAAAGATTAAGGAGGCATAAAAGTATAGTCTTGCCACAATGAGGGCCCAACTGAGATTATGTAACATAAATTTGTACTGGACCATATCAACATGGTTTTGTAATTTTCTCTTACTTCACTCTGTAACACGTAAAGATGGCAGATGGTGCCCCAAAATAGAACTGTTTTATTTCAGTAGTGAGGTTCCCATTAGCAGATATGATAAAGGACTATATGAATGGTTACATCTTTGGGCTGTTGTTGAAGACATGCCTGGAGATGCCAAATTGGTTCTAGTTCCCTTCTCTGAAGCTACAGAGAATACTCTTCTCCCTCTTTAACAATGACATTCATTTAAGCATTTGAAAATTCAATCACAAATTCAACATTTATTAAGCATGTACTAAGCCACTGTGCGAGGCAAGACGGATACAAATACAAAAACTAATCACCCTCTGTCATCAATGAAGTTGATCAATGAAGTACACAGGAACAGGGAATATAAAATGCATACAAGTAAATACAAAGTACATATAAAATACAAAACAATTTCAAGAGGGAAAGAATGTTAATAATCCTGGGGAACATGGAAAGGACCCCCTCTGGAAGATGACACTGCAGTTGTGCTTTGAAAGGAGCTAGGAAATCCAAGAGGCTGAACTGCATTCTAGACATCTTGACCACTTGTATGCACAGGGAGTAGCTAAGAAGCCACTATGTCCAGAATTAAGAAACCATGAAAGAGAATAATATGAAGTAAGGCTGGAAAGGTTGATGGGACTCATATTCTGGAACTTTAAATACAAAGCCAAAGATACTCTATTTTTTCCCAGAGGTGATAAGGAGCTACTGCAGATTTCAGGAAGTGGTGGCACTAGAGGGAGACAACAACTTGGTCAGATCTGATTTAAAATTCTTGCATAAAAGGTAGAGAGATGTAGGCTAAATGATAGCATAATCAGACAGAAATCTAACTCAAAGAGTAGTTTATAACAGTTCTACATCAACATATTAGTAGGAATCCAGTGGAATGGCCCAGGGACCTGTGCTGGAAACTATGCTATTAAATATTTTTATCAATCCTTGAATAAATGCACAGATGGCACATTTATCAAATATGCAGTTGATACAAAGCCAGGAAGTAACACAAAGAATGACAGATTCAAGATCCAAAAAGACAATGACAGGCTAGGAAACTGTGCTGAATATAGAAAGGTAGAATTTAAAAGGCATAAATGTAAATAAATTCTTATACTTGGGTAAAAGAAATAGACTTCACAATAAAATGGAGAGAACCTCACTAGAAAGCAGTCCATAATGAAAAAGATTGGAGAATAGCAGGTTTAATAATTCACAAGCTCAATGAGTCAGCAATGTGATATGGCAGCCAAAAAAAAAAAAACAAAAAACAACCCAATAACTATCAATATAATCTTGCTATATTAAAATAAATATAAATTCCAGGAATAAGGAGCTGATTGTCCCACTGTACTCCGCCCTAATCAGATCCCCTCTAGAGCATTTGGTCTAGTTTGTGGCATCACATTTTTTTCCCAATATGTTATTCTCCTATCCCTTTTCAGACAGCCAATATCCCTTATAACGAATGAAAGAGGGAGGAGAAAAATGTTCAGTAAAACTAACCAATATATCAAAAAAGTCAGAGAGGATATCCAGAGTTCCAAAACCAATAAGGATCTGGACTGAGAAAAGATGACTGGATTTTGCAATTCAAGTTCTTTGGTAACTTTGCAGAGAGCCTTTTTCAGTTGAGTGATGAGGTCATTAGATAGATTACAAAGGATTTAAAAGTGAAAGTAGAAAAAGTAGAATTTTGTACTTCTGCCCCCTTATTCATCCAGACCTTCCTCAGACCTCAGACCTTAGACCTGTGCCTCACTCAGGCTTCATTATTACTCCCAGGGCTTTCTCTTGGTCCTAACACCTCTAGGCTCTGTCTCTGCCCCAGGGCTTTCTCCAGGCTCCAGCAACCACGCTGCAAGTAAGCTAAATATTTCTTCCAGATACTACAACCCCCTGACTCTTGATCCAACACCCCTCACCATATCTCCACGTGCTCCTACATGCTATAAAGTAAAGCTTCTAGGCCCTCACAGGACACAACATAACCACCTGCTGTGAGTCTGGGCCTCAAGAAGGACTTTGAACAGTCTAATTACCTGATTCTCTCAGTGGACCTCTCTTGACTCACTGATCAATGATAAGCATAATCCTTTCCCCTCATACTCTACCCATTCCAGGAACTGTGAACCTTCCATTGCACAAACCCTATTTCTCATTCCCAACTGCCTGCTTCCTTATTCCCATTAGCTTCAACCCTACCTGCCCAATTTCCCATCCGAGACCTGGCTCCCTCTGGATGACACGACAATGCTGGCCACCCTTCCTAGTACTGGCTGCTCTTTCACTCATGTCCCCAACTCACTGGTTATGGTGAGGGAGTTGGTATTCTCTTGCTCCCCCATTGCCACTTCGACTCTCCCTCTAACAGCATAACTCTGCAACTTTTCCTTCTTTGAGGTTCTCACTAATAAAATTTATTACCCAATAGAGACCCTATGAACCTTATCTATCAACCTCCAGGATGTTCTCCATCTTTCTTTAATGAGTTCACTGAATGGCTCATAGTCTTTCCATCTATCTCAACTCCTGCCCTCATAACAGGGACAACTTCAACATATATATTAATGCTACCTCCACCACTGTAATTTTTCCTTTCTACTATTTTCAATCTACTCAATTCCTATGACCTACTACTCCACTCTACCTTAGCTACACAAAAAGATGGTTACCCCCTTGATCGTGCTATCACTCACAAGTGTTCCACTTGCAAGTACACAAAGTCTTAAATAATTTTATCTGAACATAATCTTTTATCGCTCTACTTTTCCTATGACATTTCCTATGAACCCCAAGCCCTATTCTTCATTCTCACTGTGACCTTTAATTTCTCAGCTCCTCAGTACTTTTCCAGGTTATCATCCCTGAACTGGCTATACTCTCCTTCCTTCCCTATCTCAACCCCTTGGTAAGTCGGTTCAACTTTACAGTACCTTCTACACTCAAATCCCTTGCCGAATTTTCCCATTATTTCATGTCTTGCCAAATCATAATCTTTGATTACTCCAATCATCCACCTCCTTTCTTCCTATTCCCATGATCTGAATTAAGCTAGAGAAAATCATAAAATCATGCTATGTTCCTCAGATTTATGATACAAAATTTGAACTGAGCATTCATTACAGAAAGGCAATCCTTTTATATCTCTCTAATCAATTCTCTATTTTACCTACTGGAGTTATTCCAAATCTTTTGTCCTTCTGGAAGCTTCCCACAGCACCCCTTTCCCCCACCTTCTCAGCTAAGGACTTTAGTTTATACTTACCAAAAAATTAGGGCCATTCACCAAATTCAACATGTCCAATACAGGACCTTTCCCAAAAAAATCTTTCCCTATTTCCAACTTTCCTAGCATGCTCAAGGACACCACCATCCTCCTAATCTCCCAGGCTCTCAAGCTTGGTGTCATTCTCAATGGGTAAAGATATGAAAAAAGTTATTTTCAAAAAAGAAGAACTGCAAAGTAGTCACACCCACATGAAAGAATGCTCCAAATCAAATCAAAACAACTGTAAGGCTTCACCTCACATGCTACAAATGGGCAAAGAAGACAAAAAATGGCAACAGTCAGGGGTTGTGGGATGACACACACTAATATGTTGTTAGTGGTTCCTATGAAATGGTACGACCATTTTGGAAAGCATTTTGGAACTATGGTGATAAAGCAACTAAAATGTCCATACCCCTTGAACCAGAGACTCCACACTCTATTACTCAGCTCATACCCCAAGAAAGTCATTGATAAGAAGAAAGTCCCCATATAAACCAAAATATTTACAGCAGTACTTTTGTGATAGCAAAGAAGTGAGACAAAGTAGATGCCCATCACCTGAGAAATGATTAAACAAACTATGGTACATAAATGTGATGAAGTGTTACTGTGCTGCAAGAAACGATGAATGTGACAAATACAGAGAAGCAAGGAAAAACCTACATGAAATGATGCACACTAAAGTAAACAGAGCAAAGAAAATAACATACACAACTACAACAATGTAAATGGAAAAGACAACCATAAAAAAAGGTGAATGTAGCAAAATTATAAATATCAGGCATATGTGGAATGAAAAAATGAGAAGACTCCCCCAACCCACCCCTTCATGAAACTGTGAGGTCCACAGGCGTTGCACATTGCATGTTTTCAGAATTTCTCAATACTATGATTGTATTTTTTTAATTCAATTTTCTCCTTTTGTTTTTTTTCAATTGTTCAAAAAATATACTATTTTTTATATGGGATGGCTCTCTAGGAGGAGGGGACAGAAACTTAGGGAAACTATGATGATGTAAAAATCAAACATCGATAAAAACATTTTTTAAAATGAAAATTTTCACCTCAATGCCCCACAACAATCTTAAGCTTGAGATATGTAAACATCATTCAGTATCTTCCTTCTCAAACTCATATTAACCTTCTAAACTTGAGAATACCTCCACCCTTTCAATAACTCAGGGTCAACATTTCAGAATTATCCTCAACTCTTTATGTCTGTCACTCCTCCTTCCCCATATACAATCGGCTGCCAAGTCAAATCACTTATACCACAAATTGTCTCAAATGTTCTCTGTCCTCTCATCACATACTTCAGATCTTCACCACCTCTCACCTAAGTATAATAATAGCCTACTAACAAAACTCAATACTTTTTGTCTCTTCCCCTCTCCACTCTATCCTCCACACAAATGGTCAAAAAATATTCCTAAATCACCAAATTCACAGCATGCCATTCCCTTTTTTCAGAAAGAATGACTGCAGTGCAACCCTACTTGTTAGAACATGTGAAGAATATTTGATAGGACGTTTAAATAGTAGCCTGCCCTGGTGAATTGGCTTATTCTAATACCACAGGTCACAAACCTGTTGAATGATTTTTATGCCACTAGTATTCTATTGAGGTGTTTTTATGGGCTACCTATAAGCTTATTAATAGGATTAGTAATATTTGAAACTGTTCATTCATCCAGGTGACTGCAAAATTGGAGTCAGCTTATACAAGCACAGCTTTAAACAGTGTGTCATAACTGCAGAAACCTAGGAAGGAGCAGGAGTCAGCTAGCCTTACAGTGACCTGAAATGAACTGGCCTCTTTTGAGTGAAAGGTATGTGACGTGCAAAGAAAAAAGTCATAAACAGTGGCGAGCTATACAGACAGCTGTTGTAGCTGCAAACTGTAGGACTGTCTTTGCAGTCCTGTGTAGTAGAAGGGACGGGAACTCCATCTACACACCTAGAGAGCTCAGTAGCTCTACTTTTAAATAAAATGTTTATTAGACACCAAAGAAAAGGGTCTTATAAGTGAAGTATATCTGATTTAGCAAGGCATTTGACAGATTTATAATACTGATGGACAAAGTGGAATAGTATAGGCTAGTTAATCATACACCTAGGCGGAATCATATAGAGTTAAACAACTATATATCCAAAGAGTGTTAATAAATGGATTGATTGATGTCAACCTGGATGGAGATCTCTAATGAAGCGATGCAGGTTTTTGGTGTTGGCTCTATCAGAGACAGTATATTTATCAGTGAATTCATAAACACATTAAGTCACTGGGTGTGAATCAGAGAGGTCTTAATTAAGGAAACTATACTATTGTCTAAAATAGGTATTGCTATTGTTAGCAGCACAAGATTATTCGCCTTCTGTCACTAAACCTTTTAAGGTATAAATCTTATAAAATGTTTTTCTTCAATTTTTTTTAATGCTACTATATCCCTAAGACTAACAAAAAATGATGAGAAAGTACTCCATCAGGAATAAGTATACTCACAGAGACAAGTCACAACAGGATCACTGTGGTCAAAGAGAAAACTGATTTTAAAAATTTCCTAATTTCCTTTATTTTTTTCCATAGTAGCCTGTCAGAACCTGCCAAGAAAAAAAGTATATGCATATTAGAAAAACAACCTTTAAAAATAACTTGAAAATATTTAAAGTTCTATTATATTTAACCCCTTGCTTAAACTTGGTCAGCATTAACTGATTATTTGATAGGTGCAGCGCATACACTTTGTGTGCTGTAATAGGCACTATAGTGAAGAACAGCAGAAAAAAAATCATCTTTGACTTCAAAGAGATTGCAATCTTGTAAGAAGTATAGAACATACACATGGAACAACTGTAGGTGACTCTTAAATGGCAACATATGAACAAATGCAAACTAATACAGTAGAAAATGAACAGCACTCAGGGTGGCAAGTAAAGGAGTAATCAGGTGAGCTGCCATGGAATGCTTCCTAAAAGAATCAATCTAGAAAATGCGTGTGAAGATGCCAGCTGTGCATAGACAGGAAGAGGAACCAACACATAAAAGCAGAGAAGCAAAAGCAAGTCATGAGCTGAGGACATCAAGCAAATTAAATGAATCCATAGAGTAAGATGTTTACTTTGGAAGAGAGAAGTATACAGGAGTTAGAAGAGTAAGGGCCTTAAAAAAACAAATAAAAATTCTGGGAGACACTCCCATCTTATCTGACCAAAAAAGAGAAATCAGTAGAGAGAAACAAAGCAGTCAAGAAGATCAAATGAAAATGAAAAGAGCACATCTGAGAAAAGATTATTTTATCCAAAAATCATTTCAAAAAGCAAGATATGTACTTAACGAGAAATGGCAATAAAGAATATAAATTCAAAAGCCTTAACCAATCTCATATGGAGTACCGCGTTCAATTATGGTCACAGCTTAATAACTATATTGGTAAGACAGAAAGTATCACATCCTCAAGCTTATTTTCTTTTTAAAAAATTATTTTTATTAATGCCTTTTGTTTTTGCATCACATTTACTCCTAAATATATACTCTCTCCCACCCCACTTCTTAGACCTAATGAGCAATTCCTTTTAACAAAGATTTTAAAAGGTGGTGAGGGGAGAGTAGTTCAGCAAAAACAGTGAACACATTGACCATGTTTGACAACATATGCAATATTCTATACTCATAGACGACTACCACCACCACCACTTTGCAAATAAGGGAAGGAAATTCCAGCTCATTTTCTTACCAATATTTTCAGTACTGAGGATAAGGTTCAATTTTGAGAAAGAAGAAAAGGCTGTAACATAATTATCCTCTCCCACACCCAGTATCCCCACCATACCAATGACAATAAATTTCAGACCTAACAATGAACCATATTTGCTCATAAGACTGAATGGAAAATCCTGTCTGTGGCACCTGGATCCATTACAACTTTTAAGTAATACATCAGTTTATGACTGAGGTATGTTTCTACAAGTGTAGAACGTTTCCTCTCATTGATCTTTGAGAACAAATGAAAAAGCAAGAGAGTCTGTTGCCCTGTATTTCCCGTCTAAGTAAATAAAGAGACATAGTAAACAAAATTTTATAACTCGGTATTTTAAATTTTTTAACTGGCCTAGCTTAAAAATGCCCTAAACTTCTAAATGGATGGACAAACCAACAACTACATTAATTTCAACTTTTTTCCTACAAAGTTCAGCCAATATAAATCAATTACCATACCAGTAGAGCTTAGAAACCACTTAAGTCATATAATACCTAATCTCCTTGATCAAGCAGAAGGATAGGGTAGTCAAAGGCAATACCATTTTAGAATATAAACTCACTTGCAATACTTTATGGAGAAGGATGGTGCAACATTATAGCAATATCAACTCATAAAACATAAAGCAGTGGAAGAAAAAACACATTTAAAAGAAAGCCTGGTGAGTGACCTGAGCAAAGTCATACAGAGGGCTTTTAACAGGAAATTGTAAAACAACGAGGGAAAAAATGAAAATGACCTATTAGGATTTTTATCATAAACTTTTTTTCACCATCAATGAAAAGAGAGCCAACACATTTAGACTCTAACTGCACAATCTCATAGGTGGTGCCTGAGGCTGGAGAAACGGCACTGAAAAAAAGATGTACCAGACCAAATTTACAGAGATCTGTGCTGGAAGTGACAATTTTGAATATGTTGATGAATTAACTATCAATTTATCTGAAGGAAGGGAAGATAACAAAAGTGTAGGGGAAAAAAAACCTCAGACTTATTACCTTTAAAAAAAAGGCACCCTAAGAAATATCAATAACTACAAAAAACATTTGCCTATTTCCCACTTATATAAAATTTTTAGAAAAACAATCTATACAAGTATCACTTGATGAAGGTATAAGGGAATAAGCAGACTTTCACAAATAGCACTCCAAAGTAGACCACATCTTTACAATCACACAATTGAAAAGTGCAAAGAAATAATAACTCATTGTGTTTATTGTTTGCTCACTTTTGTCTTTGCAACCCCTGCATTAAGCATAGTGCCTGGCACAAAATGAGCACTTAATAAATGACAAAACATTGAATTTAATCTAATAAGATAGAATGCAACAGCGATAAATGAAAAGTCTTGCAGTTTGATACAAATGAGAAATCAGTTTCATAAGCACAAGAAGGATAAGGCATGGTTAGAGAGTAGTCTGAAAAAAGATCTAGGAATTTTAGTAGACTACAATCTCTGAGTCAACAACGTGGTGTGGGAGCCAAAAAAAAAAGGCCAAAGTGAAATTGGGCTGAATTAAGAGGGGTGAGCTGAAGTGATCTGAAAGTAACCAGGATGACAGTGGGCCTTGAGTTAATGCTCTATGAGGAATAGTTCAAGTAGCTCACATATATACACTGGAGAAGATAAGGATCTGCAGACAGGATAGCTGCGGTTTTTTTCTTATTTTTTTTTCTATTGTCTTCTCTTCTCTCCTTTGCATCAGCTGATAATGTGCCCCTAAACTTTTTTTTGTTTTCAAAGCCCTTATTCATTCAACCCCTATGCTCCTCTCTCCTCCAAACTCCAAAAAAATCCCTTTCTCATTCTGATCCCTTCTAATTCTAGCACCTTCTCTCTGTTGATTACTTCTAATTTATTTTGTACATAGTTTGATTGTACACTGTTGTTTCCATGTTTTTTTCTCCATTAGACTGTGAACTCCTTTTTGCCGTTCTTTGTATCCCCAGTACTTAATATGATACCTGGCATGTAGCAGACTCTTAATAAATGTTCATTGACTGACAGACTCTCATCTGCACAGACACTATGTATTTGGCTAATTTTCTTGACATCCTCCCCACATAATTTGCTTACTTTTGCCTCTACACAAGCTATTTTCTCTTCTTGTCTACACCACGCTCTCATCGTCAAATCTCAGATTTATTTCATTCAGCAAACATCTCATTGCAACCAATTTTATACTGTTCA
The DNA here is from genome assembly GCF_900497805.2 of Vombatus ursinus. Classification (NCBI taxonomy): domain Eukaryota; kingdom Metazoa; phylum Chordata; class Mammalia; order Diprotodontia; family Vombatidae; genus Vombatus; species Vombatus ursinus. Next base: position 4,614,066 of record NW_020945014.1, on the reverse strand, counting down.
GTCCTTCACTCACCTCTCCTTAAACAATGCTCACCTGAAACAGTACTCAAGTCACTTAACCTCCCTGGGCCTCAGTTTCTTCATCTCTAAAATGAGGAGGATGGACTAAATACTCTCTGAGGTCCCTTCAAGCTCTACATCTATAATTCTATGATGCTTCCAAGTAGACTGCAACCTCTCTGAAGGCAAAGTATAGATACCCTATATGATCCAACAACCTTCCAGCTTCTATGCTAACTTACCTGCTCCACAAGAAACACGCTCAACATTTCAAATCCACTAGGAAATTTATAGAATGAATCTAATGTAGACAATTATAAAAAGGCTCACACGCAGAAAAAGAGGCTGGTTTATATAAGCTCTACAAACAAAGATTTTACAACTAGTCCCAATGATAATTCAGAGAAGCTCAGAAAACAGATTCAATAGAAAATATGAGTTAGCATTATATCAGTATATTAGAGTTAACTAGGTAAAAGTACCTAGTTATGGAGCTAAAGTAACTAGTTAGGGAGCCAAAATCAAAAGTCATTCTGAAATGAAAGAGATAAAAAGCTAATGGATTGTGTGGCTGTTAAGAGTTACAACTATTGCCATCACTCAATCTGTCTAATCCATGACCTTGAGTACAAAACACTATAGAAGTAGGCAAAATGAAACATTTGTAGGACTCAACTATTTCAAAACTAAGTTTCCCAAGCTCAGAGTCCTCAGTCAAAAACTAAAAGGCTGAGCCAAGGCTCTCTTAGCAAAGTGGCACAGTGAATAGAGTACTGGACCTGGAATCAGGAAGCCCTGAGTTCAAATATGAAAGGAAGAGGCGGGAAAGGAGAGGAGGGAGAAGAAAAGAGAAGAGATAGCATTTATATAGTGCTTACTATGTGCCAGGCACTGTGCTAAGCACTTTACAAATATTGTCTCTTTTGATCCTTACAACAACCCTACAAGGTAGGTGCTATTATTATCCCCATTTTACAGTAGAGGAAATTGACGCACACACAGGTTAAATGACTTGCCCAGGATCACATGGCTAGGAAGTATCTGAGACTGGACTCGAACTCAGATCTAACTCCATGCCCATCATACCACATAGCTGCCTTACAATGAGAAATTACTTAACCACTACCTGCATCAGTTTCCTCAACTGTAAAATGGAGGTAATAAAAGCACCTACCTCACAGGGTGGTTGTGAGAATCAAATGAGATCTCTTTTGTAATATTTGTAAATAGATAATAATATTTGTAACGCTTTATCACAGTGCCTGGCACATAGTAGGTGCTTAATGTTTGTTCCTTTCCCTTCCCCTCTTCCCTAAATTCCTCACTGTACAGTAACAAGAGCACTGGCTCTGGAGTTTCCTCAAACTCAAAATGAACTGCTTGCCTTACCAACCCTATGCAATCTACCCACTCTGACTTACTGGTGCCTCTCTCTGTTTTACACTGAATCAGGAAACAGGAGCACAGTGTAGTGAAAAGAGACCTGGACGTGTAGTCAGAGGACTTGAGTTCAAATCTTGGTTCTGATACATATTACCTGTGTGACCACTGACAGGTTACCTAACTTCTTTGGGTCCCAGCCTCTCATTTGTAAAATAAGGGACTTGGAACACTTGGTCTCTGAGGTCCCATTCAGCCCTAAACCTATGATCCTATGAGCTTTTGAGGGGTTCCTTGAATAGGAGAGAGAAAAGCAAGGACAGAGATGTACACTGGCATAAATCATGAAGGCAATGAAAACGTGACCAAGGAATTCAGTCTTTAGTAGGAACAGCAGCAGCATGAATAAGAAATATAATTTATATAAATACCCAAAAATAACTAACACTTATATGGTGACAGAAAGTTAGCATGGCATGAGTCAAAAGGACCTGGGTTCCAATGTTCAGTAAACACAAGAACATATATTACTTGGAGAAAAACGCCCTACTTGACAAGAATTGTTGAGAAAACTGGAAAGCAATGTTCAATCACAACAATGCTTGATTGATTTGAAATTCATTTAAATTAAACTGATTACTTACTTAGTGAAATTATGGCAATTTATGGTCTGTGGAACAACCAAGCTGATTTATTTACTAAGATAACCTATAGTAACTATGGAAATAAATATGATACAATAACAACAATGGCCAGCATATTTGTTATCTGGTCAATCAGAACTTGAATATGTGCTTGCAGTGCTGAGATATTTTATGGTTTCTGTTATTTAAAAATTGCCATGTAGTTGAACAAAGATTTTTAGTTCCTCTATTAATTTTTTAAAGAGGTCTTGGTTCTCAAAAATCAGCTGAAATCTCTTCTTTTAATGTGCCCAGCACTATACAATTACTTTTCCATATTCTGCCACTTTGCTCCAACATCCTACTGTCTTTCCTCAGATGTTTATTATGTTTAGCCATGAGGAATTATTCATTCAGTCTACACTTGACAATCTTTTCAAACCATAAAAAAGCCAGTGAGAACTTACAGTGTGTGTAGTTTTTAATGAATTAAAGGACTACCACAATCCACAGATGTGACTTGGCTGGAGGAACTGAATTGGGAAATTTGAGAAAGTTAGAAAAGAAAAAACTCATTGGAACAGAAACTGCCTGAAAACCATTTCTCAGTTGTTTAGTTGCCACCTAAGTAAAATGTAAGAAATTGGGTATTTAACAAAAAGATGGCACAGAGTGTTTGCCTTCACAGTACACTTCATCTAGATTATCTAATTCATGAACTGTCTGTGGTGATTTACAATTCCAGTTTGCTTTCTCTCCCTCCCCTCCCCATCTACTGAACTTCTTCCTTTGTATCTTAACTGCTATCTAATCAGTGAATTCTTAGAAAAGGCAAGCTATTTTTAATATCATCCTAATGAAGACAATGTTTGGAAAGCAAATCTATTACAGAAAAGGCATGTACAGTAATATCTTCAAATGTCAAATGTGTGAATGACTGATTAGCTGCCAGTCTGTAACATCCTTATGGCTAGGTCCCATTCCTACCAGTAACTGAGAAGATACTTTTTTTTGCTAAAGAATTCCTAATATTACAAAACCTCTTTTGTCAAGTAAATATGTTTGAACTTTGATCTCTTTCATAATGCATATGGATAGGATCAAGAGTCAGGCCAGGTCTGATAAACGGTGCTGTCATCTGTCATCAGAGGACCTGGGTTTGAACTCTAGCTCTACACACTACCTGTATGACCTTGGGCAAATCCCTTCCCAAACTGGGCCTCAGATTCCTAATTTGTAAAATGAGAGTGTTGAACTATGTCATTTCTCAGATGCTTTTCACAGGATTGAACTCACTATCTTATATGGCATAGTGTATAAAGTAATGGACCTGGAATCAGGAAGACCTGAGTTCAAATGCAGCTTCTGTCACTTACTGTAGGACCCTGGACAAGTCACTTTACCTGTTTGCCTCAGTTTCTTCAACTGTAAAGTAGGGATGATAATGATAATTGCACCTACCTCCCAAGGGTTGTTAAGAGGATCAAATGAGATAATGTTTGTAAAAGTGCTTAATACAGTGCCTGGCATATAGTAGGTGCTATATACATGCGAGCTATTATCATATAGATGTCAACCATCCTACTTAAAACTGAAACAAACAACCACAAAACACATCAGGTTTCAGAGTACATCTCTCTGACATACCATTTCAACTTAAATCCTCTTTCACAGTATCATATATACTCCAGCAATGTCAAAACTATCTTCACGGGGTTATAAAGAACCGGAAACCAGTTGCCTCCATCTACTCTCCTCTAATGTTCTTCTCAATCTTTTGTAATCTGATTTCCAAACTTATAACTCAACTGAAACTGCTCTCTCCAAAGTGACCAATGATCTAGTTGTACAATCTGATGTTCTTTTTTCAATCATGAACCCTTATTCTTGACAGTCTCTTCAACACTGCTAATTATGTTCTCATACATTTTTATGATACTGCTCTCTCTTCAATCTCCTACCAGTTTGACTGTTCATCAGTCTCAGTAGGATGATAACATTTATATAACACTCACTAGGTACCATGCACTGTGCTAATCATCATCCATGCCCCAATTCCTAACTATAGATCTACCTCAAGGCTCTGTCTCATCTAACATCCTTTTCTATTGTCACTCAACATACTCTTGGTGACCTCATCTGCTCCCTGGAGTTTAAATACCACCTCTGTGTAGACAGCTCCCAGATACATACACTGTATTCAGCTCTAGTTTCTCTCCTGAGCTTCAGTCACAGTGCATCATCAACTGGCTACTGGACATTTTGAACTAAATGGTCTATAAATAGCTCAAACAATATATTGCAAAGAAAATTCATCATTTTGCCCCATAAACCCACTCCTTTAATGAAATTTCTTATTTCCAGTTACCCAAGGTAGCAATTACAAGCATCCCTAAATGTTCGGTTCTCCCTTACCCCATACATCTAATCTCATTATTTCTACCACAATATCTCATCATCCTCTTTCTCTCCTCATACAGCCACCATCCTAATTCAGACTACCATTACCTCTTGTATGGAATATTGTAACAGTCTCCTCATTGGTCTCCCTGCCTCCATTCTCTCCCCTATTCAAAGTATAACAAAGCTGCCAAATAGATTTTCCTAAAGCATGGGTCTGACATCACTCTCCTACTCAAAAAATTCCAGTGGCTCCCTATTACATGTAGGGTTAAAATCAAACTTCACTGTCATTTAAAACCCTTCACAACCTGGCTTCAATGTAACCTTCCAGCTTTATTATATTGATTCTTTCCCCTTTAAACTCTCTATTGTAGAGTCAAAGTGGCATCCTTGTCGTTGTTTATACGTAACACCTTATCTCTCATCTTTGTACCTTTGTGCTGCTTGTCTTCCAAACCTGAAATGGACCTGCCTTTCTTACAGAGCATTTTAGAATCTCTAGTACCTTTCAAAGATTAAGCATCATCTATTTCATGAGCCCTTTCCGCTGCTCTGAGCTACTAGTACCTTCCTTTAAAAAAAAAAATCTTATATTTATTTATTTAGGCAATAGGAACCAAACCTCTCATTTCACTGGTACAGAGAATTGCCAGGTAAGAAAATTCCCTCTACCCATGAAAGTCAGTTGGCATTGTCATTGAAACTTTTCATAAGTTACCTAGAACACTGGTGTCAAACTCAAACAGAAACAGAGACACTAAACCCTACAGTGGCATTTTGACTTAGAAAACCACATGGCAACATTATTTATATTCTATTGTATTTTTATTTACATTGTTAAGTATTTCCCAATTACATTTTAATCTGGTTCTCGGTGCATGTTTGACACCTCTGGCCTAGAACAATGACTTGCCCAAGTCACATAACCACTACATATCAGAGACAGGACTTGAACCCAGGCCTTCCTGGTTCCTAGATCCACTCTCTAACCACCATGTCAGGTAGCCTTCATTTATGTATATATTTTGTATGGCTTTTGTTTATGCTTCTATATTTGGATTCTGTCCCCCCCAGTAGAACATAGGTTCCTTGACTGAAGATAGTGGTTCTTTTTGATTTGGATCACGAAATTGTTTTTTTGCCTTTGTATCACCGATGTCTGACATATAACAGGCACATAATACTTTTACACAATGGCAAAAATGAAAATTAGAACAAATGATGCTAGCTCTATACTTTTTATTAAAATGGTCTTATTTTCTCAAGTTACTTTTTCTGGTCATCTTTTAATTTTTTGGAAAAATTCCTCATTTTACAAAACTAAACTGAAATGTATTAATATTCCACTCTTACATTTTAATGACAAAATAGAAAAAAAATCAACATGAGTCTCTTAAAAACCCCAAAACAAAAAAAAAAACAGAATCTTATCAAACTAAATATAATATCAAGGTTAACAGCTGAACAAAGGAATTAAAATGCTATAATTTAAAAATCACAAGTTAATGAGGTGTAGAAACTGGAAATTCAACACTATTTAAAACATTATTCAGAAACTACACATACGGATCATGGGTGGTGAACAGAAGAAGGACAATATATATAAGTTTGTATTGTTCTAGCTGCTCCCCATGCCACTTATCTCTGAGGAAGGCCTGAGATTAATAAGATACTGGGCCAAGCTAATGTTGGCAACAAATCTAGTCATGATAACTGGCCTATCAATAGATACTTCCACTGCACTGGCAATTTTGATTTGAACCCCAGACATATTACTAATTTGGGGGCTGTGATACCTGATGCAGTTAATTAAGTCATTTAGAATGGTAAGTTCATGGAATTACCTGTGGAGAGCTGGCTTCAATGGATTGCCATTGTTGCACTGCCGGTTGGTACACTTTGGTTAAATCTGGCTGTGAATTGGCATAACCTCTTCAAATTGGTACCGATGGTCCCCTTCAGTTCATGGGTGCAACACAGTGATGGAGTGGTATGGGGAAAGTTCACACTGTTGCTACCTATATTGTACCTGTCCTGATAACCTGGAAAGATGACTAGAGAGCTGGATGACTTGGTCCTATACAGATAGTCACATCCCCGGAGGAGACTGGGAGAGAGTTTCCAATACGACTGTGCATTATCTTTTTTGCAGGGGAAAAGTAAAGGGGAAGAGGGACCTTGAGGTGAGCAGAAGGGTAAAGATATGGACTGCTGTTTCTGCAGGTCTGGCTCACTCTCCTCGTTTTAAATCAAACGGGGAAAAAAATCCCTCAGATGGCTCCTTCAAGTCTAATAAAATAAAAAGCCAAATCAAAAAAGTCATCCTTATTTTGACATCATTATATTTTAAAGATTATAATAGTCATTATGTTTGTTGAGGCAGCAAAGGAAATTTTACAATTAAGTCTCTCTTCATTGTGTAGAAAAATATTGTAGCTAAAATTGGTAACATATTTCCATTAACCATTTACATTTCTGCAACCTGGTTTAAAAAAAATAAGTTTAAAACTTAATTAAGAAGAAATCAAATGCAAAAACTAAGACAAAATAAATTTGTAGTAATTTACTAAGGAGAGCAGGGGTTTAATCTAAAACCCTTTACCGTGGAGTTTTAAAATTATAGTAACTCTATACTGGTCTAAACATATGCCATACTTGACTAAAATTCTATCTCCTTGAAAAACAGAGAGAGAGAGAGACAGAGAGGAGAGAGAGACAGAGACAGAGACAGAGAGAGAGAGAGAGAGAGAGAGAGAGAGAGAGATCATATCCCACTCTTAAACAAACCAGATTTAGAGATCAAGTACAGACTATAGTCTGACCAATATAGCATAATATAATACTCATAAGGAAAGGAATGAAGTGTGACCCTAATTCATTTATTAAGCATTGTGCTAGATGCTGGTTCTGCTTGGGTCCAAAAAGCAAAATTAGAAACAATGGATAGAGGTTGAAGAGAGGCAACATAAGGAAAAATTTTCTAACAAATGGAACTATCCAGAAGTGAAACTCCTTTCTTAAGAATCTGTGGGAGGGGCAGCTAGATGGCGCAGTGAATAGAGGTCTGGCCTTGGAATTAGGAGGACCTGAGTTCAAATCTGGCCTCAGACATGTGACACTTACTAGCTCTGTGACCCTGGGCAAGTCACTTAACCCCATTACCTCACCAAAAAAGCCAAAAAAAAAAAAAAAAAGAATTTGTGGGTACCCCCTCATTGGGGACTTCCAAGCCAAGGATGGATAACTTGTCAGGTATCTTGTAGAGGTGATTCCTATTTATGTCAAGATTGAATTAGATTCTCCAATCTACCTATCCTGCCCCAAACTCCCAGCTGATCTCCATTTTGCATATCCCAATGAATTTCATACTTCTTGAACTGGATGTCCAGCCGACATGTTAAAACTCAGTATGTCAAAAACAGAACTCATTATCTTTCTCTCTAAACCTCCTCCCTCCCTCCCACCTTCTCTGTAACTGTAAAGGGCAACACCATTCTCTTAGTCCCTCAGGTTCACACCTAAGCATTAACCTGGACTCCTCCCAATCTCTCAACTCCCCAAATCCAACCCATTGCAAGGCCTGTCAAATTTCACCTTTGCAACATCTCTCAAATATGTCCCCTTCTCTCCTCCAATTTTGCCAACTCCCTGGTAGGTCCTCATCACCTCATCCTTGGACAACTGGTATAGCTTGTGGGGGAGTCTAGCTCCCTCAACTCTCTCCCCTCTCCAATCCACCCTCCTTTCAGTCATTAAAGTGATTTTCCTAAAGCAAAATCTGATCATGTCAACCTACTCAATAAACTCCAGTGGCTCCCTATCACCTCTAAGATAAAAAACAAAATGTTCTGTTTGACATTCAAAGCCCTTCATAATGTAATGCCTTTCTACCTTTCTAGTCTTCTTACACCTTACTCCCAACAACATATACTCGTCGATACAGTGACACGGGACTCCAGGCTGTCCCAGGAGCAAGACACTCCATCTCTCAGCTCTAGGCAGTTTCATTGGCTGTTCCCCATGCCTAGAACTCTCTGCTCCAACTACTCATTTTGTAGAAAATGGCTTCCTATAAATTCCAACTAAAAATCTCATCTTTTACTGGAAGCCTTCCCCAACTCCTCGTAATTCCAGTGCCTTCTCTCTATTAATCATTTCCTATTTACGCCATATATAGCTTGCTTTGTATGTATTTATTTGCATGTTGTCTCCCCCATTAGATTATAAGCTCTTTGAAGACAGGAACTGTCTGCTGCCTCTTTTTGTATGGCCAGCACGTAGCACAGTGCCTTGTACATAGAAGGACTTAATAAATGTTTCTGATTTTTCAACATATAAAAAACTTGGGGAAATTGTGCTTTCACTGCCAATGAACTCAAACTGGCCCAAAATGTTGTCATTATAAAGAAAGTTTAAGAGAAAAAAATGAAAGAAGTATGCATGAACAGGAAGATCTTGTAGGAGTGAGAAAGTAACACTATTTTAGTGAGTGGTGTCAGGTTCCTTTATGGTCAACAATCCATCAACAAACATCTATTAAGTGCTTACTATGTGTCAAGCACTGTGCTAAGCACTAGGAATACAAATAGAAGCAGAGGGAAGGAAAAGTTCCTGCTCTCAAGAAGCTTTACATCTCTATGTAGCTCTTCACCAATACTCAGGCAACTAAGACTTCAAGGTCAAATGAGCATCAAATTGGCAGTATAGTCACTTTCTTTAGACAATTTTAACTCTTTAAACTTAAAAAAAAAAAAAGGAACTGTGTGCTGGGCTTTGAGAAATTACAGCTGAATCAAAAGGAAAAAGAAAGAACCTTAAAAGGGGAAAAGTCTTATGAATTAATACAATAATATTACAATGTTCAGCACCCCTCCCCAACCTACCTCAACACTACAGTGGAAGGGACATGCACTATCTTACAGGCTCATCCCTAGATCCCATCAAGACTTCCATGCAGTCAAGAAGACCTGATTTCAAATCTGTTCTCAGACACACATTAGTTGTATGACACTAAGCGAGTCACTTAGCCTCTGCCTGCCTCAATTTCCTCAACTGTAAAATGGGGGAAATAACAGCATCTCCAAGGATTGTTATGATGATCAAATAAGATAATGTTTGTAAAACACTTAACAGTGCCTGGCACATAGTAAGCACTATGTAAATGCTAACTTTTGTTATTATCATTTTTATAATATGGTATCATTGTAAAAAAAAAAACCGTTCTTCTGGTTCTGCTTATTTCATTCTGCATCAGTTCATAAGTTTTTGATGTAATTTTTAAATCATATATTTCTTTATTTCTTACAACACAATAATACTCCACCACATTCATATAACACAATTTATACAACCATTCCTAAATTTATCCTCTTAGATTCGTTTCATTTTTTTTGCCATGCCAAAAAAATCTGTTATTAATATTTTTGTACATATATGACCTTTTCTTATTTCTTAGCTCTCTTTTGGGTATAAACCTAACATAAATTCTATGCAAGCCAAAGTAAACGACTTTGAAGACATGATGCACAGAAACAACAACTTAAGGATCACTGGTCTCCCTGAAAAAAGATGACAAATCAAAAAACCTGAATGTCATAAGGCAAGAAATAATACAAGAAAATCCAAAACTTCTGAATATGGAAAACAAAATATTAATTGAGAAAATCAAAAGATACCCTCCAGGGGGAAAAAAAAAACTAATAATGCTTCAAACTACAAGATATCAAGTCAGCCAGTCAGCCAAAAAAGCATTTGTTAAGTGCTGTACTGCAGGCACTATGCTAAGCTAGGTTCTGGGGATACAAACAAAAGTAAATATATTTCCTGCTCTCAAGGAGCTCACATACTAATAGTAGAGACAACATTCAAACAACTAGGGGCAGCTAGGTGGCGCAGTGAATAGAGCTCTGGCCTTGGAGTCAGGAGGATCTGAGTTCAAATCCAGCCTCAGACACTTAATACTTAGTAGCTGTGTGACCCTGGGCAAGTCACTTAACCCTGATCACCTCTCCATAAAAGTAAAAACAAAAAAAAAAAAAACAAACCAAAAAAAAAAACATTGAAACAACTATCTACACACAAGATACACACAGAATAAACTGGAGATAATCTCAAAGGGAAAGCACTAACATTAAGGGGGAATCCAGGAAAGGCTTCTTGCAGGTAAGATTTTATCTGAGACATTTAAAGTACAACAAACACTATGGAATGTTTTTGTTAACTGCTAAAGTTCTGAATAAACATGTTCTAAGGCTTTATTTTCTACTTCAAAATATAAACAATTACCAATTTGATGTAAGTTCATTTTAAATTATAAAATACAAATAGCTTCTCTACAATAGTTGGAACAGGTAGGAAGTCTATTTAATCTAAAGCACCGTGGCAAAAAAAGATAGGTTTTTAATGAGTTGCTTAAAAAACAAGAAAATGAACACCAGAATCAAGGACTGTCCAACTATGCACAGGTTTTCTGAGTTGCAATACAATTCCATTACAAGTTTTCTCAAGAATCTTTGTAATATGTTCAGAGCACGGTGGATGCCACTTTGGATCTTCCACGGTAATGGTAACAGCAACAGCAGAAAGCCCAGAAGTTGAATGAAAAAGCAACTGTTTTGTCCTCCTATTCATAACTACATTTAAAGGAACCACATTTTAAACAATATTTAAAGGGATAGGTAATTTGGAAAAGTATGTCTCCCCATCTTTCACTTTACTACCTTCCATGCAATGTAAGATCCAGCACTTCTGATCTGTCTCTTGCATATGGCCCCTGATCTTGCAACTCTTGTGCCTTTGCACTGGCTGTCTGCCATACCTGCATACCATCAATAAGCACTTATTAAGCACTCACTATGTATCAGGCTGCACATGCTACAGCTTCCTGGAGCCACAGATGAGAGCTGGGTGAGAGATAAACACCAAAGATAGATGAGCAGCCCTAAAAAGGCTGCTCGTCAAGCCCTCACACCAGAGATGCTCCCTGAACACCCCATCCACTCCATCCACCTTTGTGTCCACCTGTCACCCAGCTCTCACCTGTGGCTCCAAGAAACTGTGACATGCACAGGGGCCATACCCTGGTAAAACTGGCCTGGCAGACAGGCTAAACCAAGCTGAGAGTAACCAAGAGGCCTCAAACACATCAGTGAGTTAGGGGGTTATCTACTACAAGCGTGTGAAGACTTCCCGTGGCAGAATGGGTAGATGAGAACAATTTGCTCCAATGGCTATGAAGGCAGCTGAAGCAGGCACCATGGAGCACCTAGAGCTTGGACAGACATCAAAGACAATAAGGTCATCCACTGCATTTCAGACCATCACCAGTCATCTTGACTTTTGTCCTGCCACTGGGCTTTTATGACTTTTCTTGTAACATTGTTATGTCTAGAAGACAGAGTGGGACTGATGACTTAACGCAACTCTGCCTCACTTAAATCCAATTCACGTGCAAGTCATTACTCATCATCCACCATTTTACCCCAACATCATGATGTCACTGGTCCTCTTCGAAAATGAAAGACAAACACGTGCCAGGCCCTATGCTAAGTGCTGCAGACACAAAGACAACAAAAAACATGCATACAGTCCCTGCTCTCAAGGAGCTTTCCTCCTGATCAGAAAGGCAGACACGGATTTATATAAAACATAAATTAAAAGAGCAGAATATAACCAGTGAAGGGAAAGATGAAGTGACTGAATGGACTGGAAGGGCCTCCAGCAGAAGGCAGCTATAGCTACAGACACACTATCACTGTATCTTGAAAAACGTCAGGCGGAAGAGTCAAGGAGGCATCTAGGTATGGCAGACAGCCACAGTGCAATGGCACAAGAGCTGTGAGATCAAGGGTCATATGTAAGAGCTCAAAAGTACTGGATCTTACATTGCATGGAAGGGAGTAAAGTGCTAGTGAAGAGCTTTAGACCCCGAGTAGAGAATGAATTTAAGTGGGAAAGTAATTTGAGGCAGCAGGGAGATCAATTAAAAAGCTATTATTAAAAGCTAAGAGCACATGCATAATCAGTTTCTAAATGATTTTTTTGATTCTGTATTTTTAATACTCTGCCAATTTATCTGTATATTTAAAATGTTTATCATGCTTTACTGTCATTAGCAGAGGAATAAAATCAATGTACCATAAGCTGACTCTGTCCAGAAATTGTGAGGGAGGATATCTTTACATTTTTTCATGCTACCTGATTAAACCTATTTTTTTTTTTTTTTGATTGACTATTCAGGACATAACAAAGTTACAAGAAAAGCTACAGCAATGGAACAGTCATCTATGCTAATCAGTCAAGAAATGAGCCTTAGGGAAACTAGCTTCTCTACACAAGTTCAATTCACCAGGAGCAGAATGGGTTTCCACAGAGCAAGTCATTAAAATCTAATGCCGATTACCCTTTATTTTTTTTTCAGGGGAGGGGGGAACCTTAGCAGGAAGGGAGGATTTACTAAACTGGGAGATCGAGGAATGCCATAGCTTTTCATTTATTCAATATGTATTTATTACATTAGAAAATGATCTGACATTTATTATAACATATCCTTGTGGACAAGATTGAGCGATAGAGACTACATGATAATGAGTTAGGGTACAATCAGTCAACTAGTTCTGACTATCCCCCCCACCCCTGCCCCAATCAGTAAGTCAGTCAATAAGTATTTATTAAGTTCTTACTATGTGCCAAGAACTGTGCTAAGCCCTGGTAATACAAAGAAAGACAAAAAACGCAGTCTATCCCCTAAAGGAGCTCACATTCTATTGGAGAAGACATTATGTAAATAACCAACTATATAGAAGGTATATATGAAGTTGATGGAAGGCAATCTCAAAGGGAAAGAGAAGTAACAGGTAGAGAGCACAAGCCTGGAGGAAGACCATAGCCGCTCAATCCTAAATGCTGTTCTATGTAACATTTTTGCCAGTGACTTAGATGAAAACAATGTTTGTGCTTCCAAACTCACATGATCGTTGTGAGACTCAAACAAGTAAGGGAAAGACTGTACACTTCAGAGTACTATGTAAATAAGTTTTCATCATACTTATGCTTATCAAACTTAAAAATAACTATGCCAGAAAGGCTAGCTAATATGTTGGATGACAAATTTAGAATCCAAAAAAATCTCACTTTAAGAATAAGGGGCTAAAGTTAACAGGCTTTTTGTTTTTTAGCTTTTACAAAGGGATATTTACTTTCAAGTTACAGCAAGAATACATGTACAAACATTTTCCCCAGTACCTCTGGCCATAATTCCCCATGCCACCTCAGTTTCTAGGAGGGCAGAAGTTCCAACAAAGCATTAGTCCCACCAAGCTCTAGTCCAAAAAGGGCAGTACCAGCTTTAGCTGAGCTGTCCACACTTGAATTCTTTTTTTTTTTTTTTTTTTTTTTGCTTAGGCAGTTGGGGTTTAGTGACTTACCCAGGGTCACACAGCTAGTAAGTGTCAATTGTTTGGTCTGGGGCCAGATTTGAACTCAGGTCCTCCTGACTTCAGGGCTGGTGCACTATCCACACTGTGCCACCTAGCTGCCCCCACACTTGAATTCTTAAGGGCAACTGCTGAACTGGCTGCAACACTAACCTGCATTCCTGGCTTCCCAGATCCCCATGGCTCGGAGGCCAAATGAGACTCCATTCCCTGCACCTAGATCACAAAAGAACAAAAGAAAAGACAAAAAATCCAGGGCCTTTCTTGGGGCCATGTGGTCAAAGGCCAGGAAGGAAGTGGCCCACACACCCTTCCTCTTACCACAATGAGTGAAGCAGTCCTTGACCCTGAGAAACTAATGCAGTAAAAGCCCCAAGCCAACAATTTTAAAAGGATAAAAGTAAAGTCCTGCACTTAGGTTCAAAAAATCAAATGCTAAATAAGTATAATGCTGGGAGAGGCCAGGGGAAGGAAGTAGCTTGAAAGTAGTGCCTATGGTGGGGGAAAAAACCCTTGCAGTTCTAATAGATTTTATAAGTTGAAGATCAAAATGAGTAAACAATATGACACTCAAATCATCTATGACCTCATCAATGTGGATGTCCCCTGCAAGCTACCCATACCCAAAACAAATCTAAGCTCACCCAAGCTTGCCAGAGAAGGTCCATTTAATATTAGAGCTGAAAATATTTCTGAATTTCCCCTGGCATCACAGGACACCAAGCCCCTGGCTCTCCTTCTGTTGCCCCTTTTCTTTGACCCATTACCAGACTAGATTCTCTTTGGACCATAAGATCCTCTGATGACATGTTTACTCCTGTCCTTCACAGTTCTTCACCAGTTAGCTCGCTCCCAGACACAATAAAGCTTTCCACTGTATAGAGTCACTTAATCACTGCCATATAGCAATGCTGACAGAACACTGTCATTAAAAAGGTGGGTGATGGTCTTCATGGGAAGACTGCTGTCACCCTTAAGCATTCTATACTCATGTGAATGAATTCTAAACTTCTTTCATCTGATCATAATCTTTTGTCATTCTGGTTCCTTCGGTGACTTCTAACTCCACCTTTTATCTTCTCCATGACCTCCATATCTTCAGTTCTTTCCCAAGCCATCAACTCAAAGCAGCTGATGGCACAGTACATAGATTAAGAGTGCTGGTCCTGGAGTCAGAAAGATGAATTCAAATTTGGCCTCAAACACTTATTAGTGGTGTGACCTTACACAAGTCACTTAACTTCTGCCTGCCTCAGTTTCCTCTTCTGTAAAATGAGACTAATAATAGCATCTACCTCAAAGGCTTGTTGTGAGGCTCAAATTAGGTCTTTTTAAAGCACTTGTCCCTAAGTGGTGCAGTGGATAGAGCACCGGGCTTGGAGTCAGGAAGATTCATCCTTGTAAGTTCAAATCTGGCCTCAGACACTTAACTGTGTGGCCCTGGGCAAGTCACTTAATCCAGTTTGCTTCAGTTTCCTCATCGGTAAAATGAGCTGAAGAAGAAAATAGCAAACCATCTTAAACAAAACAAAACAAAACAAAATCAAAAAAAAAAACAAAAACAAATGGGGTCAGGAAGAGTCGGACTTAAGTAAAATGACTCAACAACAACAAAAAGCACTTATCACAGTACATGATATGTGGTAGGTGCTTAATAAATGCTTGTTCTCTCCCCCTGTATTATCTTGAACCTTTGGTGAGTCAGTTCAACTTTACTCCATCCTCTACACTGAAGTCCCTTGTCCCTTTATCTTATCACCTTGTCAAGCCCCAAATTTGGATTACTCCCACTATCTGCTTCCTTTGCTCCTATTCCCATGCTGCTGAAATGAACTAGAGAAAATCAAGAAACCAGGCTGACTGCAAATAAATGCTACATAACCTCAAATGGAGCTTCACTACAGCAAGGCATCATTTAATACCTTCCTAATCTATTCACTATCCCCCTCACCAAAACATTCCAAATCTTTTCATAGCTCAAGCCTCCCATGGCACACTATTCTTTCACCATCTCAGATGAGAACTCCCTCTCATACTTCACTGAAAAATGAGAGACCACTAACCAAGAGCTCCTTCTTCTCTCCTCCTACTAATCTCACCTCACTCAGATGTATTCCCTCACTGTATCTTTCTTAAGTCTTATCTCACGTGAAGAAGTAGGCCTTCTCCTTGCCGAGACAAACTCCTATACATGCACAAGTGACCCCGTTTTATCCCAACCTCTCCGGATTTCTTCCTTTATCATTTCCCCTTTCCCACTAATCTTCAGTCTTTCCTTGTCTTCTGGCTGGTTCTCAGATATCTACGAACACATTCAAGTACGCTCATTTGATCCAACCATCTTTGCTAGTTATTCTGAATCATTGCTCCCTTCTGTGGCTAAAACTCGAGAAAGTCACGTACAATCTGTGCTTCCACTTCCTCTTCTTTTAGTCTCTTCTAAAACTTCCGCAGTCTGGCTTCTAACCTCATCATTCAAATGAAGTCACTCTCTCCAAAGTTACCAATGATTTCCTAATTGCTAGATCTAACAGATTTTTCTTAATCCACATCCTTTTTGATCTCTCTGCAGCCTAACTCTGTGGATCACCTTTTTCGGGTGGATACTCTCTTCTAATTTTTGTAACCCTTTTCATCATATTCTACTTGCTTGATTGCTCTTGCTAAAGTTTATTTGCTGATCTTTCTCAAGGTTAGGGTCCATGTTGTTAGCCTTCCCTTCTCCTTCTATGCTTTCTTGCTTGGTGAGGCTATCAACTTCCATGACTTCAACGATCCTATATAGATTACTATCAGCATTATATAGCCAACCCTTTTTCCTGAGCTCCAGTCTCATACCACCAACTGTCTCTTACACTTCACAAACTAGATGTTCTGTAGACATCTCAAATTCAATATTCCCAAAACAAAATTAATTATCTTTATCTCCAAACCCTCCCCTCTTCCAAACTTCCTCATTTTGGATGAAGACACCACCCTCCTTTCATCTACGACCTTCCTTCCATCCCAGCTTCAAAATGTCAGGATCATAATTGACTCCTCACTCAAAATCATCCCCTATATTGAATTTGCTACCAAGTCCTGTCATCTATACCTTTGAGATATCTCTTATATTTGTCCCCTTCTCTTCAGCTACAGCCCAAACCCTAGAGCAAGCCCTATTCATCTCATACTAGGATTACTGAAACAGCCTATTAGCTGGTCTCCCTGCATCACAAGTCTTTCCCCATCCTAGTGCATCTTACGTTCACCTTCCAAAGTGATCTTCTAAAATTCAGGTATGCCCCAGTCAAATCCCACACTCTACTCAGTAAACTCCAGTGGCTCCCTATGAGTTCCAAAGTCAAATATAAAGTCCTCTACTTGTCTTTTAAAGCCCTCCTCAATCGGGTGCAGCTCTTTTTGTGCTGGCAAAGAATTGGAAATTGAGGGGATGTCCATCAACTGGGGAATGTCTGAACAAGTTGTGGTATATGATTGTGATGAAATACTGTTATAAGAAATGATAAGCAGAACACTTTCAGAAAAACCTGGAAAAATTTACATGAATTGATGCAAAGTGAAGTGAGCAGAACCAGGAGAACATTATACACAGTAAATGCAATATTGTACAATGTTCAACTGTGAATGACTTAGCTATTCTCAGCAACACAAAGATCCGAGACTATGCCGAAGGATTTATGATTAAAAAATGCTATTTACATCCAGAGAAAGAACTGATGGGGTTTTAATGCAGATTAAAGCATACTATTTTTTACTTTATTTTCCATGTTCTTTTTTGGTGTGTGTTTTCTTTCACAAAATGACCATTATGAAAATCTTTTGCATGACTGTACTTGAATAATCTATACCAAATTGCTTGCCTTTTCAATGAGGCAGGAGGAAAAAGAGGAAGAGAGAAAATCTGGATCTCAAAATTTTAAAAAATAAATGTTAAAAATTGTTTCTACAAGAGTATGACAGAAACTAGGCATAGACCAAAATCTTATACCCTATACCAAAATAAAGTCAAAATGGATATACGGTTTTGATATAAAGGCTGATACCGTAAGCAAACTGGGAGAGCAAGGAATAGTTTACCTGTCAGATTTAGGGACAACAGAAGAATTTATGACCAAACAAGAGATAGACAACATTATGAAATGCAAAATGGATAATTTTGATTAAATGAAATTGAAAAGTTTTTGCACAAAGCCAATGCAACCAAGATTAGGAGGGAAGCAGAAAACTGGGAAAGAATTTTTACAATCAGTGTCTGTGATAAGGGCCTCATTTCTAAAATATATAGAGAACTAAGTCAAATTTATAAGACTACAAGTTATTCTCCAATTGATAAATGGTCAAAGGATATGAACAGGCAGTTTTCAGATGAAGAAATTAAAGCTATCTATAGTCATATGAAAAAATACTCTAATCACTATTGATTAGAGAAATGCAATCAAAACGACTCTGAGGTACCACATCACACCTATAAGGTTAACTAACATGACAAAACAGGAAAATGATAAATGTTGGAGAAGATGTGGGAAAATTGGAACATTAATACATTATTGGTAGAGTTGTGAACTGCTCCACCATTTTGGAGAGCTATTTGGAACTATGCCTAAAGGGCTATAAAAAACGTGCATACCCTTTGACCCAGCAATAGCACTTCTAGGCCTGTGTCCCAAAGAAATCATAAAAATAGGAAAAGGACACACATGTACAAAAATATTTATAGCAGCTCTTTCTGTGGTAGCAAAGAATTGGAAATTGAGGGGATGCCCATCAATTGGGGAATGGCTGAACAAGTTGTGGTACATGAATGCAATGGAATACTATTGTGCTTTAAGAAATGATGAGCAAGCAGACTTCAGAAAAACCTGGAAAGACTGGTATGGACTGATGCTGAGTGAAGCGAGTGGAACCAGGAGAACGTTGTACACAGTTGTGTACAGCCACATCGTGTTATGACTAACTTTGATAGACTTAGCTCTTCTCACCAATGCAAGGTTCTAAGACAATTCCAAAAGTCTCATGATGGAAAATGCTATCCACATTCAGAGAAAAAACTATGGAGTTTGAATGAAGATCAAAGCATACTATTTGCTCTTTTTTTCTTCTGTTTTTTCTTTCTTGTGGTTCCTCCTATTGGTTCTAATTCTTCTTTACCACATGACTAATGTGAAAATATGTTTAATAGGAATGTATATGTAGAGCCTATATCAGATTGCACACCGTCTTGGGGAAGGAGGTGGGGAGGGAGGGGGAGAAAATTTAAAACTCAAAAACTTATGGAAGTGAATGTTGAAAACTAAAAATAAATTAATAAAAAATTTCAAAACAAAAAGAAAAAATTGTTTTCACACATAATCGGAAAAAAGTCTTAGATTTTTAAAAAATAAAATAAAATCTAAGCTGTTTCATGAGTTTTCTGTTCATCTATATCCATCTCGAGAGATTTTTACTTGAGAACACTTTCCCTTTCTATCTTCAGAATTCCATTCTTGAGAGGTTCACATTCTTACTCAATTGACTCCTATAGAATTTTAGTCTATGGGATTCTACCTACCTCCACTAAATGCCTTGAAATCTGTTCTCCCCAAATCTACATTATTTGTGAAATTATATTCCTCTACTTTTCTATCACAAACTGTAGGAGAGTAGTCACTTCTCCCCTAAAATTCCTTTATTTCCACCTCAGCAACCTATTGCCTATTTTTTTGGTCGGTTAATAGCTTTTATTAAGCATCTGATATATGCAAGCACTGTGCTAAGTGGGGAAACAAAGGCAAAAAAAAGCCATGGTGCCTGACCATGCTCAAAGTCTAATGATGGAAGACAACATGCAAACAATAACATACACACAAAATATACATTGGGTAAAGTAGAGGTAATCTCAG
Source organism: Vombatus ursinus (assembly GCF_900497805.2). Classification (NCBI taxonomy): domain Eukaryota; kingdom Metazoa; phylum Chordata; class Mammalia; order Diprotodontia; family Vombatidae; genus Vombatus; species Vombatus ursinus. Next base: position 4,594,344 of record NW_020945014.1, on the reverse strand, counting down.
AGAAAGGCCTGAAGAAGATGGGAGGGAGTTGAACTGTTTAAGACCACTAACAACTAGGAGATCAGGAAAGGTTTCATGTAAAGGGGTAGCAGTTGGGCTGAGGGCTGGAAGTTTTCTAAGAAGTGACTGTGAAGAGGGACAGCCGTCCAAGGCACCTTTTGTCTAGGCACAGAGGGAAGAGTTTAACAAGTCGTACAGACAATAGTAACTCAGTTTGGTTGGAACCTGGTATGAGGAGAAGCCATACAAACCTATTGCCTATTTAAAGAGAAATAGGTCCAGGGTAGAACTTTGTTGGCTCCTCTACCTTTAGAAGAATCAAATATTGTACAGTACAGAAAGAATCAGAAAGCCTGAGTTTGAATCCTGGTTCTAACACATACTAGATATCTGACCCTGAGGAAGTCTTAACCCTTAAACTTCACAGAAATATTTGGATTCAGTCAAAGGGCTGCACTTGAGGAACTAGAGAGCCACAGGTTCCCCACCCCTGTCTTAACCTATTAAAGCCTCAGTTTCTGAACTGTACAATAAGCTTAACACTAGAAGGCTCAGGTACAAAAATTTGCTTGGTTCTTCAAAGTATTCCATTCTACCTACCTCATAGGATTGTTGTGAATAAAGGGCTTTCTGAAACTCAAAGTGTCATGGAAATCTGTGTTATTGTGATAGCGCATTAGAGTATCATGTGCATGGAAACACGTAAGAGAACTCAGCTGCCTTCATTACATTTAAACACTTTTTCTGTAGTACATTAACTTTTCTGGAACAGAATCTGTGATTTTATTTGCATAGGTAAGGGGGTAGGGAGAGTGGCAGGCTCTACCAGTGCAAATTAATATATAAGTTACCTGGAACACGTCAAAAGGTTAAATTACTTTCCGAGGACACAGAAGCAATATGTATGAGATGGGACTTGAATGAAGTGTTTCTGATTCAGAGGCCTGCTCTCTACCCACTACAACAAAGTTGCTTTAATGCATTACTTTAACAGCTTTGTCAAGGAAACTTAAGTCTGTCTGTTCACACAGCTTTGTCACACTTTTTTTGCAATTTATCCCAATCAGCTTGAGATTTAATAACCAAGAAAGCCTAGTAACATCAGCTTAGAGGTATCTAGTTAGTGCTGGGGAGAGAGAGCACTAATTCTAGAGTCAGGAAGATCTAAGTTCAAGTATGCCCTCAGATACTTACTAGCTGTGTCCCTGGGCAAGTCACTTACCCTCAGTCTGCCTCAGTTCCCTCAACTGCAAAATGGGGATAATAAAAGCATCTACCTCCCAGGATTGTTGTGAAGATCAAATGAGATGTTTGTAAAGCACTTAACACAGTGTCTGTCACATACTAAGTGCTTTACAAAATGCTTGTTTCTTTCTTCCTTCTTTCCTTCCATATGTAAACTTAGAAATGTCAATGTGTAATCCCATTCTCAGATCATTTATTCCAAATAAAATCAGTTCTGACACTAGTCTCCCACCTCACTTAATTTTTTTCTCTCTAGTTAAGTACCAAATTATTCCTACCCTTTGCTTCTATTCTTTAAGCCAGACTCTATCCAAAGTGCATAGTAGCATTTTGTTTTTTTTAAAGAGGTTTTGATATAGAAACTTGTACGTTTCATAGCCCATAGGATCCTAGATCCAAAACTGGCAGAGACCTTACAGGTCAATCTAATGCAACCTTCTCATTTTAAAGATAAGGAAAGTGAAGATCAAAGAATTTAAGTTACTTTCTTAAGGGCACAAAGGTAGTAAGTGAGAGATTCATGACAATAACTAAAGTCCTGTGATTCCCTCTCAAAAAAGAAAAAAATGTAGCAGGTCAGAGAATATTATTCAGTACCTTTCTAGAATATGTTGTCCAATTCTGTGATGTGTAATTTCAAGGAAATCATCCAGTCAAGTTTTAGAGATAAGGAATTAATATTCATCAGGTGCAGTGCCCAAGGTTAAATACCTAGTCAGTAGCTATGTCAAAGTACAAGGGACCAGGCACAATGTGGTATTCTTTCTATCACACTTTGAGTCTGTGGTTTTCTTCTTTTATTCTGAACTTAATAAACACCAAATAAAAGGAACATTTTAATACATATAGTAGAAGAGAAAAAGAGGATTCTACAAGAAACTGCAGAATTCTTATGTAAAGCATGCTTTTCTTTTTTCAGTATATAAGTTCAACCTGTTTCTTTCAAAGCTGTCCTGCTTGTCTGTGTTTCTTTCTGATACTCCTGTTTTCTTCTATGCTTTTTTTAAAATGATGCTTTGATAAAACACTTTTCTTCCTTTTGGAGGAAAGTGGGAGACTACCCTATCTCTATCCTCCCTCAACCACCTTGCCCTTTCCATAAGAAAAAAGAAAAGCAAAATCCTTGTAACATATGCATTGTCAAGCAAAACAAATTCTTACAATGGCTGTGTCTGAATACATATATACATACAGATACATGTGTGTGAGTGTATATCTCATTCTGCCTGTAGAGCCCATCACTTACGCATCAAGAGGTAGGGTAACATGATTCATCATCAATCCAGTTCTTTTTCTTTGAAATGATATTATCATTATATAAAATAATTCTTCGTTCCATTCACTTCATGCAGCATCAGGTCATAGAGGTCTTCCCAGGTTTCTCTGAAACCATCTATTTCATCATTTCTTATCATGCAATAATATTTCATTGCATTCTTATACCACAATTTCTTTAGCCATTCCCCAAAAGACAGAGCCCCTTAGTTTCTAGTTCTTTGCCACTACAGATAGAGTTGCTAGAAACATTTTTGTACATACTGGGTTTTTTTCTTATTCTTTGTTTCTTTAGGGTATAGACCTAATAGTGGCATTGGTGGGGTTGGGATCTGGGCCCCAGAAAGGAAAAGCACTGGACTTTCCCACGTGGCCAAATCTTTGGCGTTCACATGAGGCTATAATTCCATCAACTGGCCTTTCATTGTGGCTACAACCCAATCTCCCCTCCACAGTCTTACCTCCCTATGGCCCCTGGCCATTTCCCCTTCCAACCAGATCTCCTAAGGCTCCTCCTCCAGTCACCCCAAACTACTTGGCCACTCCTAGACCCCTCCCACAGGCTTTCTGTATATAAGGCCCATCTTGTCTCCATTAACAGGCTGGGATTCTTATAATATAGCCACTGCTTGGATTCTTAAAATCTAGCCACTGGTCAGATTCTTATAATCTAGCCAATAGCTTACTAATGTTCAGACTCCTGAAGAGTCTGACCAATATGACCAATGTTCTAATAAATCTTGTCTTTGGCTGAAAGAAGGCTTGGGTCGAATTCTTTCAGGCAGGACCTGCGTGTTGTGATACTGGGGTCCCAGGACCCCTCACCCCCTAAATGGCATCAGCATCACTAGGGTAGAGGGTATGTAGCTTTTAGTAATTTGGAAGCCATAGTTCCAAACCACATTCTAGAATGGCTGGACCAATTCAGAGTTTCCCCAACAGCTGCATTTGTGTGCCTGTTTTCCCACATCCCCTGTCACAACTGTCACTTTCCTTTTTTTTGGTCATCTTTGCCAATCTAATGAGTGTGAAGTTATTCTGTAATTCTAAAAGTCATTAAATGTAGGAAATATAGAATAAGTCAGTCATTTATTCTGAGAACCTATAATATCATTGGCTTGTTCATGTCACATGGTTATTAAATGTAAAATGTAGGATTTGAATAAAGGTTTTCCTGACTCAAAGTTCAGCCCTAAATTCATCATGTCTCCCAAGGACCTATTAATTTAGCCTAGAAGAAGAGTCTAAGAGTTGATTAAAAAATCACTGCCAAACAAATGAAGGGTTTTACATAGCAGAAAGTGACTAAGTTCTGTATTTACACAGAGTCACAGCATAATGAGAACAGTAGTACTTGAAGTCACTTAACCTTTCATTTCTCTATCTGTAAAATGGGGATAATAATAGCACCTACCTCCCAGCGTGGTCATGATGGTCAAATGATATATTTATAAGGTGCTCTGCAAACTTTAAGATGCTGTATAAATACTGTTATTAGCATTAGTTTAATTTTGTAAATCAATGAGCTTGGAAAATTACTTTCTCTAAGTCTTTAAAAATACCATAACAAAAAATTTTAATATTTGGCAAATTCTTTCCCAAATCTACTAATAGGAAAAAAATAGGAGTTTCAACTCTGCTTAAGGGGTAAAATAATGCAACACTATTTCTAAATAACTGAGAATGAAAACACTCTACTAAAATTCCTTTTATGAGATAAGTAAGTCTTAATGCCTAAATCAGAGAAACATAAAGCAAAGAAAGAGAATTATAGAACAATATTACTAATGAATATCAATGCAAAAAATTAAATAAAATCCAAGAAAAAAAGAATAAAGCAATATATAAAAAAATTATTTACTATAACCAAATTACATTTACAGCAATACAAAAATTAGGAAAACAATTAATTGTAATTAATCACATTAAAAATAAAAAACAAAATCACATAATTTCATCAACATATAAAGAAAAATTATTTGATTAATTACTATACTCATTTATGCTAAAAATTCTAAAAATCATAAGCAGGGAAGGGCCATTTTTAGTAGAATTAAAAGGTATCTATCTAAAACCAAAAGCTAGTGTTAATTGCAATAGGAAAACAAAAGAATTCCCACTAAAAACAATAATAAAGCAAAAATATACCCTATTCCCCACTATTATTTGACAATTCTAAAAATATCAGAGATAGCAATAAGACAAGAAAAGGCATAAATACCAGCAAAAAAGAAAAGACAAAATTATCCTTATTTGCAGATGACACAGTGATTTATTTAGAAAACCTCAAGGAAGCAGCAAAGAAACTGAGATAACGATTAGCTTCTACAAAATAGCAGGATACAAGATGAATCCACAAACATCATCAGTATTTCTAGGAAACTCTGTGATTATTATGACTATGCTTGGCCTCAGAAAAGAGTTGAGAAAATGTATTTCCCTCTTGTCATTTAAAATGCTAAGAAATATGCATAGAGAATATTTTATATACCACACTTCCAGATCAAGTACATGTGGTTAGTTTTGCTACACTGGTTTTATTCTTTCTTTTTTACTCTTTGTTAAAAATGGATCTGGAGAGGGGAGGTTTTGGGCAGCTAGGTAGCACAGTAGATGGAGAACCAGGCCTGGAGTCAGGAAGACTCAAGTTCAAATCCAGCCAAAGACACTTACTATCTGTGTGACCCTGGGCAAGTCAGGGTAAACACTGTTTGCCTCAGTTTTCTTATCTGTAAAATAAGTTGAAGAAGGAAATGGTAAAACCACTGCAGTATCTTTGCCAAGAAAACTCCAATTGGGGTCACAAAGATTTGAACACAACTGAAATGACTAAACAACAACAATGAAAGAGGAGGGCTATTCAGAAATAAATGTGATATAAAAACAAAAGGCACCAATAAAATTACATAAAATTTTTAAACTAAAATTAATAATAATAATTATGGAACTACTATGACACATACAGGCTGTATGAACTTGGGTGAGTCACTTCTCTCAGTGACCCAAGACAAATCTCTGAAACTATTCAAATGCAAAGCTGTTGCTGCACTATACTGATAGAAGAGGAATTCCCTACAACAATGACTTGAATTTCTTAGTTTCTATTGAGGGTCAGGTCTAAAATAGGTATAGTATATAGCTCTGCAAGTAGGCAGGGAAATATAGAACAGATTGGTGATTTTCAATTTGTGTTCTGCAGAACCCCAGGGTTACATAAAGAACAAATATTTTTGAAGTAAAATATCACCATAATAGTCATTTAATTTGTGTCTGATTCATTACCTGAAAGCTTCATCCACCCAAACATTACAACAGATATATGGGGATTTTAAGTCAGGGAAAACAGAAGGGGTCTACAATCTTAAGAAGTTTGGAAAACTCTGTGAAAGTCTGGAATCAAAGTGAATTTCAAGTCACTAGAAAAACACAGGATAATATCAGGTAGCGGAAAAAAACAACACTGTACTAAAAGTCAGACCTAGGTTCTAGTCCTGATTAGAAAAGGCGGGGGATGCAATCTCAAGAGATTAATATGAAATATATTTAAAAAGGATAGAGGAGGAACTACCAACTGGGCATGAGTCTGAGACAGGTTTTGAAACTGGGTCCTGCTGACTCAATGCACTATTCCATACTACTATAATTTGTCTTCATTTCAACACCTGTGAAATAGTAATGGCAGTCAATGGGAAATGGCATTACAGTCAACTTCAAGAACACATTTAATCTATAAAGCAGTCCCCAAAAAGTTGTGAGAACCTATCTTAATCTCCAATCTGACACTTTGCTATCAACAGTGGTGCTGGTGCTACTATCTGAGAAATTCTAACAAGGCAAAGTGAGCAGGGGGTTAATATGCTGGTAGTTGCCAGCATTTCAACCTCTGCAGCATCCTGCTATATAGGATCAGAGGATAACAGATCTACTGCTGGAAGGGTCCTGAGAAGGCTTCAAAATCCAATTCCCTCATTTTACACATGAGAAAACCTAGACACAACAAAGTTAACAGACTTTCTATGGATAACACAGCTGATAAAAATCTAAGAAGGAATTTGAACTTGGGTCTTCCTGACTCTAAGTCCAGTAAGTGCCCTATCCACTATACCAGGTGGCCTTTCTTTCCACTACAAATGCCACGGAGCAATGAGCCCTCACCTCCCCATCAGAGTCCACAGGCCTTTCAAATGTCCACTAAGTTTCATCCTGTTCCCTGAGATTCTCTCAAATTTCAAAATGCCCACAAGGCAGAGACTCAGCCCCACAGTCCCCAGTAACTGGTTGCAAAACAAAGACACATCATGCACAAAGAAGTCAGGTTCTCAGAAAGTCTTAAGTTTATGAGAGTAAAAGCTTTTTATAAAACCTTTCTTATCAATAACATTTTTCTCAGAAAAAAAAGATATTTATTACAATATAAAGAACTTTTGAAAATTAGGTCTAATTTGACTCAGTGAAAGAACATTACCTGGAGCAATAAACAAAGGGAAAAAAAAAATCTACTAATAGGAAAAAAATAGGAGTTTCAACTCTGCTTAAGGGGTAAAATAATGCAACACTATAAATGTTGTTTTTTCTGAAATAATTCTAAAAGGAATCCTTAATACTTTTTTACTTTTAAAGGAACATGTTGCTTCTGTCAATAGTATCATTTTCAAATGAAAACCACTTATTTGTATTTGCTATATTCACCAAATCATATATACCAAAGCATATACCCCATTTAATTTACTGTATAGAGAAAACATAAATACAGAGATGACGAGCACTACCAAAGGGTTGTAGGGACCCTGGATCATTGTTTTCCATGACCTGGAATCTTAATCTTATATATGTGACGTTAGACCAGTGCAAGATAGTGATGAATAAACAAAAATTAAATCCAAATAATAGTAATGGTTAGTGTTTATACAGTAGTTTTAAGATTTGCAAAGTGCTTGACATAAACTATCTCAATTGACCATCACAACAATACCATGAGGTAGGGTCCATCTCTATTTTATAGATGATAAAACTGAAAGTTTACATATTTATCCTCAGTTACAAAACTAAGCAACTAAGGCAGGATTTGAATCCATTATCTCTCCTGACCCCAAAGCAAATGCTCTTTCCACTAATGCTTCCTCTAATTTACAAAGATTCTTTCTTTGAAAGAATTATCATCATTCTACATAGAACATACAATAACTGTCACCAGGCCAAAAGGTGGATCACTTAAATGAGCAAGTAAAATACTCAGTGAGAACCTTTCACATAGTGTGTACTTAAACCTCTGGTGAATGAATTGAACAATCCAAAAACAGACTAAGACATCTACAAACAAAAAACATTCTAAGTAAAAGTAGTGTCATTCTTTCTTACATTTTCAAGCTACTAGATAATGTCAATATTTAGAAGCACACACCAACTTTGAAAAGTAATTCCTAATTACCTGTATGCCTCCTTCCCTACATACAAGAGCAAAGTAATATACTATAAAGTCATATGGTTCAGTGGAATGAGCACTGGAGTCAGAAGACCTACGCTGGAATTCCAGTTCTGGTACCAACTGAGTAGCCTAATAGATAACTACATTTCCTCATCTGTTAAATGAAGGAGGTTGGACCAGATTATCCCAATAGTCAATTCCAACTCTAAATATTCTGATCCTATACCTCCCAAATTATTATCTCCAGGGCATGAACTCCAAGTAAAGAACCCAAATTTTAGTAGTAGTATTCATGGGGCAATAGAGATAAGAGAAAGAAGAAAACACTGGCACAAAGGGGAAGAGAATGAAAAAGAGCTGCCTGAAGCATCAGGGGTATATTTGGATGCAAAATGTTTAGGAGGAGGGGGGCAGGGTGGAGACTTATCCAACTGGAGTTACACTACCAAGTTAGGGAATTATCAATGTTTGGTGTCTTTTTATGAGCTTGAGTTATTGCAGTTGGCAATACTAACTCCAAAAAGTTGTGAAGCATGGAAATTAGCCACACAGGCAAAGCACAGTCCAAGGAGAGGCAGACACTTGGGACTTCCCAAACATTCCCTTCCTATTCTCCCAGAAGCAGCTACAAGGAGATATTAACTTCACACCTTTACTGAAGATAAGGTGAGTCCCTTTTAAGTGAACTCCTTAAATTAGAGGTTTAACACCTGGCTTAAGGAAATAGGGGAGGAAAAGGAAAGGGAAGAACTAGCTTATAAAACAAAACAGAAAAAAAAAATTTGAGAGGAAAAGATGTGAAGTTGCTTTACTAATTATTTTCTTAATCCTTTTACCCCTAACCTCCTATCAATTTCCTAGAGAAGGTAGTAAATAAAAAAGTTAAAGAGAAAGCACATTCAATACAAAAAAAAAACCAAAAAACTTTTTTTTTAAGTCTAAACTTCTTCCTCTTTTTAAAACTAAAACTACTGCTAAGTAACTAAGTAGGTTTTTACAAGATACTTTTCCTTCTCATATACTAAAAGATCTACTAATGAGCCACAAAAGTAGGGGGACAGGACTTAGACTGAAAGATTAGATGCTTTTTCTACTGATACAGCCAAGAAGCAGGAAGTAGGGTGGGAAAATAGGGGCTTACCGACTATTCACCACAGCATAATTAACCACAGAATCATTAAAAAAAACATAAGCCTATACTAATCATTTTATTCTATAATTTATAATTTAGTTCGATGGTTATCATTTCTTCTTGCATCATTGCAAGTAGCTCTAGTCTACTTGTATCCATGATGCACCTCTTCATTCATTACCCTTGGGTCCCACACAAGTTTGAATCTTCAGATGTTGAAGGTGGCCTCAACCTTCCAGTGTCTCAAATTCATAATCTCAAGAATTAATCCCAGATTGCTCATTCTCTCTCACCTCACATACCCAATCAGCTGTCCAAATCTTGCTGCTTTCTTACCTCCATAACATCTCTTGCATCCAACTCCTCTTCACTCACAAAGCTACCACCTTGGTTGAAGCCTTTATCATCTCTCACCTGAATTATTTTAAAGCCCTCCTAACTGGTCTCCAAACCTCTCAACTAAATTATTTCAAAGACCTCCTAATGTGTCTCCCTGCCTTAAGTTTCTCTACTATTCCAGTTCATTTTATATACCATTGCCAAAGTAATTTTCTTTAACATGTGACTCTCTTACTCAACTAACTACAGTGGTTTCTAAGATAAAATATGCATGCTTCTATCATTCTCATTCTCTCATGAATCTTCAATCTACTGGCTGTTTCTTTACTACCTACAGAAACACCATCTCACCCAACCTCCAAAAATCCTCACTTGATCTGTCCATCCCTACTAGCTATTATCCTGTATCTTACATCCCTTTTGTCACTAGACTTCTTGAGAAGGCTGTCTATAATTAGTACCTCCACTCCTTTCCTCACTGTCTTAACTCTCTGAAGTCTGGTTTCTGATCTCATCATTCATCTGAAACTGTTCTCTCCAAAGTTATCAAAGATCTAATTGTCAAATCTAATGACCTTTCCTCAATTCTCATTCCTTCCTGACCCTTGCAGTCTTTGACACTGTCAATCTTATCCACTAGCTGTGAACTCCTTAAATGCAGGGACTGGTTTTTTGCCTCCTTTTGTTTCTCCAGTGCTTAGCACATAATAAGCTCTTAATAAAAGCTTATGACTGACTGAATCACCCTCTTCTCCTTATGTTTTTGTGACACTACTCTCCTGGTTGTCCTCCTACTTATCTAAGCACTCCTTCTTAGTCTCTTTTGCTGGATCACAGTCCCTAAGCATGTGCCATTCCCCCTCTCCCTTCTCCCTCTACACCATTTTACTTGGTAATCTCATCAGTTCCCACAGATCTGTATCCTCAGATCTATCTAGGCCTAACATCTCTCCTAAACTAGATTCCAGCCTTTCATTTCCAACTGCTTCTGGATATCTAAAACTGGTTATCTCCTATATCCTTAAACTCATCATGACAAAAGTTGAACTCATCTTTTCCTCCAAACTCTCCCCTCTTTCTAACTTTTCTATTACTGTCAAGAGCACCATTATCCTCCCAAATCACCCAGGCTCTAAACCCTATCATCCTCAACTCTTTATTCTCTCTCCTCATCCCCCATATCCAATCTGTTGCCAAATCTTGTCATTCTACCTTTGTGACTGTTCTTACATATGCTTTCTTTCCTCCTCTGATACTGTCAATACCCAGGTTCAGGCCCTCATTACCTTACGTCTAGACTATACCATAATAGCCTTCTGGTTGTTCTCCCTGCCTCATGTCTTTCCTCAGTCTAGGTCATCCTCCACTCAATTGTTCTTCCTAAGTCACATGTCACAACCCTATTCAATAAGTTCAAGTGGCTCTCTATTGCCTCCAAGTTCAAATAGAAAATCTTCTGGCTTTTAAAATCCTTCATATACTTGGCCTCTTTCGACCTTTCCAGCTTCTAATATCTTAATCTTGTCCATACATTTTTTGATCCAATGACACAGGCTTCTCTGCTGTTTTACAAGAAACTGAATCTCTGGATTCTGTGCATTTTCACTGGCTGTTGTCCCCTATGCCTGCAAGGCTCTTCCTCCTTAGCTCTGTCTCCTAACTTCCTTCAAGTCTTACCTAAAATCTCTCCTCCTAAAAGTTTTTCTGGGTGCCTTCCCTCAGTTAAGTATCTCCAATTCTTCCTGTATCTCATTTGGTTTCTATAGTTATTTCCATGTTATCTCCCCAATTAGAAGTAAGCTCTTTTTGAGTAGGGATTATTTTATTTATATTTATATGTTTATGGTTTTATTTATGTATCCTCAGTGCCAAGCACAGGGCCTGACCATAATAGGTATTAATTGACTAATGATGGTGTCCTAAGACAAACAAAACTTCACAGGGAGAATATTTGTTAGAAAGATGAGACTTTGAACCACAGACAAGCTTGGTATTGTTGAAATACTGTGCAGTCTCTCAAATGTAATCCAACCTTTCTCCTATTCAGTTCTGAGTCCTACTTATTGTCCATCTGTAGAGTACATCTAAGATATAGGTACTAATATACAAGCTCAAGGAACTAGCCATCTATGGGCATGTCAGTCTGAACAAGCATTTTTCATCCATTTAGTTTGTCCTATATAGAAGAGTTCTTATGATGCTCTCTTTTGAGTAATCATAGCTCTTACCAAGGAAAGCCGGTGGTAAGTTTAGCACTGTGGTGAATCTACAGGATAATCCTCCTTTCAACAGCTTCATACAGGATAAATTGGAAAGGAAAGCCTTAGAACATCTAATTTCTGGGGTTGGATACAACTAGCACACTACCTATAAAGAGAAGCCTATGGCAGACATCTCCAGGATAGAGAATTCTACTTGGACTTTACAAAGGCAATTTTCCATACAGCAGTGAACTCCTTTGGTAATTATAAATCACCTTGTTTTACACCTCCCTCCATGTTAATTATCAGAAGGTCAACAAATGGAGTTACTGTTATTTCTGTGTTTGGATTTATCAATAACTCTTGTATGATCTTAACACATGCATGAGGAACTGTGTGTTGAAGAGCCTTTAAATAATCAAAGCTAGAGGAACTACGGGAAGACCTATTGTGAATAGGTCCAATTTTTCCAGAAAACAATTTGGGACTATGCTAGAAAAGTAATTAAATTGAATACTAATTCAAAAGATACCACTACTGGATATGAACCCCCAAAGGGGCCCCAGACAAAAGGAAAGATCCCATATATAACAAAATATTTATGGTAATACTTTTTTGTAGCATAAGGAACTGGAAACAAAGTAGAAAACCACTGAATGGGGCTGAAGAAACTGCTTTATAATACAATGAAATATAACATACAGTGGAAAAAGCACTGGCTCAGTAGTCAAGAGAACCTGGGTAGAAATCCTACCACTAAAGCTTTCTTACTATCTTACGTGACTATGAATCATTCAACCTCCCTGGGCCTCTGTTTCCTCATCTATAAATGAGAGGATTATATTAAATGGCCCAAGTTCCTTTCTTGCTCTGAACCTAGTTCTAGCTCTAGCTTCTATGTTCTTGTCCAAAGTCACAGAGCTGATAAATGGTCTAGCACCACCACCTGAACCCAAGTATTCTGATGCTAAGCCCAGTTTGTTGTCTACTACAATACACTATCTCTCCTTTTTTCTTTATGTAATTCCTTTCCTTTTCCTTTCCCTTTCTTCTCTCAGTCTCTGACATAAAGTTACTGGCACCCATTTTGTTGTTATTTAGTCATTTCAGTGGTTTGCCATTCCTTCTCCAGTTCATTTTACAGATGAGGAAACAGACAAACAGGGTTAAGTGAGTTGCCCAGGGTAACACAGCTAGTAAGTGTCTGAGGCCAGATTTTAACTCAGGAAGATGTCTTCCTGACTCCAGGCCCAGCACTCTATCCACTATGCCTCCCAGCTGCCCTGTGGTAAATCTAAGGGATAATCCTCTTTTCAACAGCTGCCTATATGATGAATTGGAAAAGAGACGTTCTGATATAAGGGAAGATATTGTTTCATTTATTCAAGAGGCAGCTTTGGCATAAAATAACAAATACTAGACTCAGAAGACCTAAGCTCAATTCCCAGCTGAAACATTTCCTGGCTATGTGACTCTAGTTGCTTCATCTATAAAAGGAGAATAATTCTAAGAATACCTGCACTATTTGACTCACTAATTTGTGAGGAAAGTGTTTTATAAAACCTGGAATATTATGTTTGAGTTATTAAAATGAAAGGAATGATTAAATAATATGTAGGATTTGTTAACAGACTAGAAACGAAAAGCAAATTTTCTGAGTCTGTGAGGTTGATACCGTCATGGAAAGTAAAAGGGAAATGTGAAGGGGCTACTAGTGAGACATCTAAATAGAAATGTGTTACAGATGACTAAAGCATAAACTGGAGAAATTATGGAGGTTCTGAGGCATCAGGAAAAATTCTGTAAACATTAGTATGTGAGTTATTATTTATTATTAATTTAAATATGAACTGGTGAAGGCCTAAACTAAAATAGTGACTGTACACTATAGGAGAGCTGCTTTTGAAATCAGTCTGTATTATACAGTACTTATTAGATGACCTAGATAGCTTCAATTAATAAGTTGCTTGAGAGCTCATAATAAACAAATTTAATTATATTTTACTTTTTTCAAAGCAAGAAACATTTTAAAAAATTATTCACAGAACCGGACAACCTAAATAAGCACTTTGTAAGAAGCTACTAACCTATGATTTTGTTTCTTTTTAAAGGAGCCAAGACTAGAGAAAGCAAAACAATGTTAAACAGCTTAATTAACAAATGCCACTGGATAGATAGCAGCTGCAGTCACAGCATGGACCCCTGTCTTGTCAGCAAAGCTAAAAGGAACTGACAATTGAGGTAGTTACTGGTTTTTTCCTTGTTGAGAAAAGAACAAAAATCAAACACTGGCATATTTTAAACAGTATATTTTAAGAATCTATGCCTCTAAAGTGAAGCAAAACATGCATGAAAATAGCCAAATCATTCCTTCATTGAATCTGCTGTAGAATTTTACAATTAACATATATCAATGTTTAAGCAGCTGGGTACCAAAAAGGGTTTTAAGTTACAGCACAATGTAAATAATAATAACGAGCATTTACATAGTATTTTAAGGTTTTCAAAACACTTTACATGTTTTCCCATATCTCATAACATATATAACATCTCTATGAAATTGGCATGTTTCTTTTCAATTATTCAGTTTAAAAAATTGTTTTATTCAGGCAAATATCCTAAGTTTACATTTCTTCATCATCATAAAAGCTAAGTACACTGACAGAAACAGATTTTTATTGCTGTCAGAATTGCAAAAATCAATATAGTACAGCAAAGCAAACTACATTTTATTCTGACTCAAGTGCAGACTCAACAGAAACTGCCCACTGAGAGTTCTGAGAATGTGGAGGGAACACTGTCTAGGATATAAGATAAAGAATAGTTCTCAGGAGTCTTGCATTCCCAGTATCATCATTGACCCACTGAATGACCTTGTGAAAGTCACTTCTCTCTATTGTGGGTCTTCACATTCCCTTCTTCTCCTTCACTTGTTTTTAAGTAAAATCAGCACCTTTATAAATTGGCTTAAGATTCACCCTTCAACCATTTAGACTATTACAACATTCTTCTTATTCTTACAGAAAAGGAGTTTCAAACTGTTGATGGAGAAGCAAAAGAAAATTCATCTAGATTCCAGAAGGAGTTTTCTTAACCATTTTTGTCATGGACCCCGTGGCAATCTGGTGAAACCTATGTGACCCCCCTTCTCAGAACACAATTTTTAAAAGCATAAGATAAAAATAAATATAATTTACACAGAAAACTAATTATATTAAAATACAGTTACAACATTTTTTTAATTGTTCATGGACCCCAGGTTAAAAAATAAAACGAACCCTGATCTAGAAAGAAAAATATGTGATCACTGAATGTTTCTGTGTCACTTTTTGAATTATAATATTACTTCAATCTACTTCTGTAATTTTTGTTTCTAGAAGGGATAGTACTTTATCTTTTTTTTTTCCTCATTTCAGACCATTTTTAGGAGTCTTAGGAGAGTGTGGTCTAGAACAGAATGCCACTTAAGGCTTCACCTTCATCCCGTCATAAAAAAGGGCCTTTTTTCTACATGTTTAGGGAAAGATCTACATTCCTTTCAAATTGTAATTTTATTTTCATATGTGCAAGAGTAAATAAGAGATGAGTGCTAACAATTTCCAACTTGTCGAAATTTTACAATCTATTTCTTTCACTCATATGGCTAAATTTACCAACTTTCCAACCAACCAACTTTCCAACCAACCAATTTGGAGAATATTTTATTCATTTCTTTATATAGTCACTGACACTTTTTGGACCATACTTTTAAAATCACTAACTTTAAAACTGTGAGTTTATTTTGGAACATATTACTCAACTCATTCATAATTACATGCAGTATAGCAACTGAGTTTTCATCCTTTTGAATAGTATTCTATCCCTGTGTTTCCCAAACTGCAGAAGAATCCTTCCATGTTTTATTGGTGTCTTTTGACTGAGAAACTAATACTTCTGTGATGAGTTAAGTTGTCGCCTCTTTCTGGAGGTATTGCCATGTTCAGCCTCTAAACATGCTACTGCCATGACATGTGCAAGGAGAACAGTAGGGATACATGAAAAGATAGCAAAAGGAACTGCTAAGAAAGCCCTTGCTATCTGGGGTAAATATTCATCTGGCCTACCAATAAAGCATGCCCAAAGATGTACTACAGACCCCCTTTCCAAATTTATTTTTTTTGTGGAATGGTATTTGAGGTTGGGAAATTATCAGTATAAAACAGAGACAACAATGCATTCAAGGAGCTCTAATACCACTTCCCCAAATCTGAGCAGGTGTAAGCTGTCCCAAAAACATTTCTCACTCTCTTCTGCAACCTTTTTGTTTCCTTCTTAGAAATGTGTAGTTAGAATTTAGAATAGTGAGAAAAGTCAGTTAACTGTTCATAAACTTTGATCCAAAGATGTATACCCCAAGGCGGTCAAAGATAGACAGTCTCTTTGTCTCTCTCCATATCTGTATATGTGTGTGTGTGTGTGTGTGTGTGTGTGTGTGTGTGTACAAATATACGTGAATACATGCACACATACATACATATGCATATATATATACATATACATATATATATGCACACTGGTGCACACTATAAGACAACTCGATAACTCACCATATTAGCTGGTTGTGATTAACTGCCTTTTTTTTTTTAACAGGGAAATCTAATACAGGGATGGAAAGATAACATCCAGATATCCAGAAATGACTTTAACATAGAAACAAAAGACACCAATAAAACTTATTTTTAATAGACTTGGATAGCTGGGAAAGGCAAAGGGGTAAGGGAAAATAATTCTATTTCTTCTACCAACCTCAAAAGGAAAAAGTTTGAGAACTACTTCTGTAGTCTAATAGATTTCACCTACAAACCCTAGTATTCAGATTAAAATACCTTCTAAATTTTCTCTTATTGCCACCAATTATTGTTCACTTATCTTCATCTAAATATGTTGCTATGACTTAATCATCTTTGACCTGACTTTGACTATAAGTTTGCCAGGTTGGCCACGGCAGTTCATTTTACTTTGTAAAATATTTGCAATCAGAATTGATAGAAATGGAAGTACCACACTGATAAAATCATAGATAAATGAAATAAATGATTCTTTACTTTAGCTTTTCTTCCCAAAAAGATCATTAACCTCCAGATCATTAACCTGTTCTGGAGATTGTTTCTTTTTTCCCCTTGATTCCTCAGTATCTATCTTCACAGAGTCCGTTTCTGTCCTCTGACACTGCTATACCCTGGTGCAGGACCTCATCACCTCATATCTGGACTACTGCAATAATCTTCTGGTTGGTCTCCCTCCTTCACATCTTTCCCCATTCCAGTCATCCTCCACTAAGCTGTTAAACTGATTTTCCTAAAATGCAGATCTTACTATGTCACACCCTTATTCAAGAACTCCAGTAGTTCCCTATTACCTGCAGGATCAAACACAAAATCATATTTAGCTTTTAAAGCACTTCATAACCTGCCTCCTTTCTTTCCAATAATCTCACAATTTATTACTCTCCACACATTCTGCAATCCAATAATACTGACCTCCTTGCTGTTCCTTTTATACAATATTCAATATCCTAGCTCAGGCATTTTTGCTGGCCCCACCTTTGCCTCCAAGCTTCCCTGTCTTCCTTCAAATCTCAGCTAAAGTGCCACCTTCTGCAGGAAACCTTTTCTACTCTCCTTAATCTTAGTGCCTTCCCTCTGAGACTATCCCCAATTTATACAGTATAGATATCATTTATGCATCCATTGTTTGTACATCAGACTGGGAGTTCCTTGAGAACAGGGACTGGTTTTTGCCTTTCTTTGAATCCCCAGCACTTAGCACAGTGCCTGGCACATAGGGCAATTAATAAACACTTGTGGGATAAACAGGTTCAAAATTCAAAATACTCCAACAGCGGACAAGGCTCCTTTTCAGTTTTTCAACACATGTTTCCTGAATTTGCAACATTCTTACATGAATCATAAGATCACAGAGTATTAGAGATGAAAAAGACCTTAGGGATCATCTAGCCTGTCTCCTGTATAATGTAAAATTGAGGGCAGGGATTGTTTTTCTTTTTTTTTTTTCTTTAAGTCTTTTTCCCCAGTGCCTTGCAAATAGTAGACATTGAAAGAATTTGAATTGAATGAGAACACAAGGCCAGATAAGTGATTTGTCCAACATCATTACAGTGGAAGTAGTAAATCTGAGATTAAAAACCAGATCTACTAACTCCAATGCACTATACCATCCCATCTCATAGCCATGTGCATCCTAAATGGTTGTTTCAATTTGCTGGATATATATTGCCTGTTACATTGAATTACAGTAACAGTACATAGTTATCTGTCAACCTGTAAATCCTGTGGCCCTACAGTCATATAGAAGAGAAGCCACACAATCTTTCCACAAAGTAACCACATAATAGATGCTCAACAAACACCTTTTAAAAAGTTGTCAGATTTCAAATCAATCCCAGCAACATTGAGATTGGGGGAGGAGAGTGGAAGGGAAGATTTGCTAAGAGGTAATAAGTGGAACACTTAGTCATCAGGATACCAGGAATAATCCAAGAAGAGCAACTAGACTTTGTAAAGAAAGAAATATGTGTCAAATGTCAAATATTGTTTGGAGTACAAACCATTTTGTGTCAAATATAAGACTTTTCCCAAATGAGGATAAGAGACAACAAGAAATCAACAGTGCTCTCTATTCTGATGGGCCCACAGAAATGGAATGTTTAAATTATTAGATACTAGGTTTCCAAGACTCTAAACATTTCAAATGTAAAGGTTTTCAGATCACCTATTAATTAGTATTCTATAGCCTGTGACAAATCAGAATTCATTCCCTCCAAGTTAACACAGGGATCTCACTTTCCCTTGCTCCCCTGGGATGACCAAACCCTGCAAACATATGCACCTATCTCTCTGCAAATGAGCCATAACACACAGCCAAAACAACCCTAAGAAGCTGTCTAAGAATGGAATCAATCTCTCACCACGTAAGTTGCTTCTCCTGGAAAACCAGTCAAAGAGAAAAGTACATTTCACTGGCTTGAGCTAGTGATTCAAAGCTATGAAGACAATCAATACAAAGTGCTGCCTCATTAGCTAACCTGGTAGACTACACTATTTACCTGACTTTAGCTTACAAAATTTAGCTAATTTTTCAACACCTAAAGGAAACCACTAAAGAATTTAAGCCACTAAAGAACACGAATGGTTTCAGTAACAAACTCTTTATCTCTGTCTGCTGAAAACCACAAATCTAGCTGCAAACAATTTCAAGTTCAAACTGCTTGTTTAAAATTCAAGCCAGGGTTTCAAAAAACAGTCTTGTTGAAAAATACACTCAGTATGCTTAGGGCATTAGCTCAAATCTGTAATCCCCACTCATTTTCCCTCAGCCTAGAATTGTGAGAAATACTGAAAGTATTTTAAAGTTCAAATTACAATTTCAGACTTTTGAGCTTCTATCCAATTTCTGTCAATAAGAAGTCACCTATACCATCACCATGCTATGATTTTAGCATACTTTGCCTTGCATTTATTTTTAAACATTCAAAGAAGCTACCTTAAAAAGTTGGATTTTCTGTGACTTTAGGATTTAACAGTACTAAGCATGTCGGTCAACAAATACTTATTACACATCAGACATTGTTATAGGTACGATTATATTTTCTTCAATTAAAAAAAAATTTACTTATCCTAGTGAAGGTATTTTAGCCTATTACTTCAAAACATGCCCATTTGAATATTATTGCAACAAAATTTTTTCAAGTAATGTCAAGTGTGAGCTGGTATTATTTTGCAACTAACACAGCAGCACCACAAAGATGGTTGTTCTTTTGAATGGTTTTAGGGCATAATACAAAAATCATTCTGACTACCCAGTGTGTTTTCATGGGGGTGGAGGGGAGAGAGGAGGATCCTTCAGTCAGAGAGTCTGATTAAGTCTTGCTTGGGGAGGGGAGGTGAGAGACAAACTCTGCCACTCATTTTTTTTATATGAATTTGAACAAGCCTCTGAGCCTCCAGTATTTCAATAAACTTTAGTTAGCCAAATTTCTAAAAGATCTATTAGGAAAGACTAATAAAATGTATAATAATAGTAGAAAGGCAATGGTAACACAAATTTTTCCTGATGCACTGTAGGTAGGAAGAGTTTGAAATGATGAAAAAACTAAGTCATGCTCTTTTCTATCAAAGACCCATGTGATTTTGAATGAAAAGATTTATTTCTAAAGCAAAATTAAGTATTAATATGATGCTAAACTATTCACTGAACCTTATATATATCATATATGCATGACTGTGAACAATCAAGCACAATGGAGAGGGGTAGGAATCAATAAGTAGTGACAGTGATGTTAAAAAAAAGAGCATGAATGAAACATTTCTTTACCATACAGAGAAGAGAGCAAAGTTCAAAAAGGAACACAGAACAGACAAGGAGAATAGTTTTGTTATTACCCTGTTACACTTCTTATAGCATATAGTTTTTATTTTATATATATATATCAAAAGTTCAGTTTCACATACTGTTTGTATATTGAAACATTCACATGTGATATTTAAGTTCATAATTAGAAATTCATATTTTTAAAAAGCACAGAAAAAATGTGATTATTGCTTACTAAACAATAATGACAAATAATCCTCACAGGTCACATTTATAGAGTATTTTACAGTTTACAACAACCTTATAAACTAGATAGTGATGTAATAGAAAAAATGCTAAACTTGGACTTGAGAGGCAAAGACTATTTTGGTTTTTGGCCTTGTACCCCCAGCACCTAAAACTGGCCTTTCTAACAGGTGCTTAATAAACACCTGAACTGAATCCCAAATGACACTTGCTAGTTTTTTGAGTGTGGTTAAAACCAGTTTTTGAATGTGGGTTGTCACTTTACTTTTGTGAGACTCCATATCATCTGTAAAACAAGAATAAATATTGATACCACCTATCTCAGAGTTATTGAGCAGTGTTTTGTAAACCTGAAAAGCAATTATTAAATCTAAGTGGTTAATCCCTACATTCACAGATGAGGGAAAATGAAGTTGAGAGAGGTTAAATGATTTGTACACAACCCTACTAAACGGCAGAGCAAATCAAGCATTCACTTTACCATCCCAAGCTAACTGTGAAAAGATGATGTTAGATTATACAACCTTAGAGAATACCATAAGTGTTCCAGGGTTTTGAAACTTTACTGTGGGGTTTAGTTAACAATGTTATCACAAACTGACAATGGTTTTTGTCAAAATTATCTATCTTGCTCAGTTCCTCCACATGACAGCAACTGGATAGTCAAACTAATCTCCCCTTGACCATGTCTTCTGATAGAAAAGAAGTAAGGAAAATGCCAAATGCTGATCCAAAAAGAGAGGAAGTAATAACGGACCTGAATAATTATGCTGGCACAAAAGTCAAAAACATCTTTCAAATATCACTTGTTGACATTAGTCAACTACAGGTGCATCCAACATGATCAGGTGCATCTAACATGAATTCAGCAGTTTTTACATATTAGTTTAAATTTCAAAAAGGATATAATTGCCTTAAGATCTGTCCATCAGCGTTTTTCAAATAGATTCTAAAACAGAACAGCTCTGATAAGGAATTGAAATTAAAACCTGAAAGATGATTTTAGCAAAGATTTTTCTTGCTTCTTATGCATTTATATATGTCATTCAACTCTCACCAATATATGAGCACATACTTTTACATTATTTACAATCCTCAGTGAAGACATACACTTCTTAAAAATTTTATTACTATTTTTAGAGTCTTTTGATAAAGGCATGAACTATGGAAAGTGAGATTTAAAAAACTAAACAAAAAAAATCAATTAACCACTTTTTTAAAAAAGTTACCAAGTGCAACAGCAGCTAGATCTTCATCTTTCATTAATTTACAAATGAACACTGTACATATACAACTAAAAATAATGGAATTGATTTTAATATTGGAGTTTGAGACAAATATATATAATTTGGCACTTTTCTAAATTAAAAATATTTACTTTTAACAGTAGATTAGCACACTTACAATAAAATAAATCAAAGTATTTATTAAGTGCTTATGTTCCAGACACTATCGGGTATTCAGTCACAAAGAATGAAATAATCCCTATTCCCAAGAAGCTTACATTCTAATACGGGATGCCCACAGATATTTATCTGTCAACTTTTGCACTTAATTTTTAAGCAAATGCACTTCTGAATAAGTCACTCTTTTCTAACTTTTAATAAATATTGCTTTCATTATCTTCAGATGATACAGGCATTTAGCATTCTTAAAAAGTAATTCTAGTCTTCAAGAATGTTAAAGCAAGAATGCCCTTCTCCAATCACCCCTAGTTATAAAGGTAGAAGCCAAAGACGGAATGATGACACTTCATTTTTTTCACTATATTAAAAAAATAAATTACTTCAAGATTTCAGCAAGACACAGGTAGAAATAGGTATCTATGTTAATTACATACATATGGTACTCAAAAAGCAATGAAATTACAGAGTGCAATTTTCTCACAACTTAAAAAGTTAATTTTTCCAACTAACCTCTTTGCAACATTGTTAACCTATTAACAATTCAAGTATCTTTCTTCAGATATGAAACTTAGTTCCCAGGAACACCAATGCATATAATACTATACTCCCTATACACTAAGTTCAGTCGTATTTCCTTGTCAAAAAAACTTTTTGATTATCTATATTAAATGACTCCTTGCCCATGTTTTCTGCTTTGTCTATACAACCATCATTACCATTTTCAGTCTGTTTTTCCACTCTTACTTAATTCATAATATACTGCTCACTAAAACATGGAATAATTTATCTCCAAGGGTTCTTAAATCCTACTACCTCCAGGAAAGAGGATTCTGCCCCATTATCCTTACACAAAATTATGTGTTTGAAATGATTTATGCAGTTATCACAATTGAAATTTATGTAAAACACCCTGCATATCTTAAAGCACTATTACGTCAGCTATTATTATCTATTTATCTCTGGCCTTGGTGCCTTTAGACATTACACAACTTTCATTCATGTATAGCTCCTTCTTTTTGTGAGCCCCTTTGAGGACTAGACCATGCCATTTACTACTATAAAAAACTTGTTATACTAGTTGATGATAATATATATCCTGAAAGATACAAATATCATCAGAAGAAAATATAAATTCTCTTGATCTAGAATTTTACACAATATTTAATACACGAATTCAAAATAGGCAATTATCTGCTGCTTAAAACAATGTTGCTACTACTTTTACTCCAACAAAACAGGTTTTTATTTTCAAAAGGAGCAAAATTGTGTCCAGATATAAAACATTTCAACTAATGAAGATCATTTTGAAACAACAGGTCTGAGTTGTGAAAACACTGTTCATTAGTGCATTTTACTTCTCTAAAGAGCATTATGTATTTGAATAATACAGACTTACTAGCTGGACTTACAATTAAATAGAAGTTGTTGGATGAGTCCAATAGGACAAATGGGTAAAATAAAAACTCAAATGTCCTTCAATAAAATTGAATTAGAAAAACAAGCTTATTTTCATTCAAGTTTTCACTTATTTTTCCTTTACTTTTCACATTCTTAAAGAGAGGATGTTCTATCAAAACACCTAACTTTATGGTATTATAAAAGAAATTAACACTAGATGCTTTAAAAAATAAACAATTTATAGGTTATGTAAAAGATTTCAGAAAGGTCCAGTCTATCTTACCTATTATGCAAATGTCTGTATTCTGAAATGAATTCCCTTTGATGGTGAATCTAAAAAAACAAATCCCCAAACTCTTATGTTGACTCCAACCATTGTACATATTACAGAACTACTGTCTAGGTCAGACAGCCAAAAAGCCAGATGCAAGCTGACTATGCAAGAAAAAGACTGCTGAAAAGGCTCACAACATATACTTTTGTTGGTGCCTCTAGTTAGAAAAACCTGTAATTAATTCGTGTCAAATCAGGGATTCTCAATGGGTTTTTTGTGTATGTCATGCATCCTTTTGGTAGTCTGGCTAAGCCTATGGATCCCCTTCTCAGAATATTTCTAAATGCAAAAAATAAAACACATTAAGATTACAAAGGAAAACAGTTACACTGAAATACAGTTGTCAAAATAATTTTAAAACAAGTTTATGGACCCCAGGTTAAGAACTTCTGTGACACGCCAAAGAACATGTAAATACATTCTTCTGAAGAAAAAGTGAAGGAAAGTTACCAATGGAAGTAACCAAGGCAGAAACGGCTAAAATTGCTTTTCTACATAAAATTGCAGTTAGGCTGTGAACTGGATAAAGGAGGCAAAGTTATTTAGAAATAATTCTAATTATCTTAAAATTATTTCTCGTTTAAGTTGCAGGGAAAACTCACAACAGAATAACAAAACCTGTTTTGAGTGAACTTTGCTTTCCCGTTCCTATTTGGTTATTAGCAATAGCAGAGGGAGGACCCTCGAGAGTGATTCAAGACAATCTCACAAACCAATCGAAGTCCTCCTTTTACTTTCCACCACAAAACCTACCCTTTTCCCTCCTCCCTGCGGTGGCAATTTCATTTCATGAAACTGACCAAGCTTCCAGTACGCTAAATTTGAACTTATTTCTTAAATTTATTTAATCTCAGGACCAAGTGTCCCTACGGAATGACCCTTTCCTTCTCTTCTCCCCTCCCCTTTTGTTTCTAAGGCATTCTCACCATTCAACTCCAGCAGAGGCCCGTCCTGTCCTACCACATCCTGTGGGATTCAAATCCACAAGGCTTCTCAGACTGGCTCTCGGGTTCCCTCCTTGAGTTGCAGTCACAAAACCGGCACCTCAGCCTCCAAAAACCCAACCTGACCCGTCCATTCCCCAACCCTCCAAGCTTTTTTATTGCTTTTCCAGCCCCCACCCCCAACTCCTTTCCAGAAACGGGTGGGGGGGAGGCCTAGAAGGAAAAGGAGAAGGTGGGTAGAGGAGTGGCTAAGGTCCAACCCCGACCTTACTCTCTCAATCCCCCAGGCCTAAGCCCAGCTCCATCAAACAACCAATTCGGATAGAATACTAAGTCGAACCCGCGCCCCCCGCCCCCCACCACACTCCCCAGGGAAGGGGTGGGGGAAAGGAGGGAGACCAGAAAGGAGGGGAGACGGGGAGAGGAAAAAGGGGACTCTTTTCTATGAACTAGAGAGGGGAGGAGGGAGAGGAGAAGAAAAGGGAAGAGGTGCCAGATAAGAAGGAGAGATTGGAGAGGAGGAGGAACCCTGTTCTATAAACTGGAGAGGGGAAAGGATGTCGGGAGAGAGAAAGGGGGAGAAGAGGGAAGGAGAGAGGTGGAAGGAGAAAGAGGAAGGGAAGGGATGGGAGAAAGAAGTAAAGAAAGAGGTGGAGGGGAGAAGGGCTAGGGGAGACAGGTGAAGGGGTAGGGGAGGGAGATGAAGGGGAGAAGGAATGGGGAGGAAGATAGAGGGGAGAGAGGATGGGGAGGAAGGTGTGGGGTGAAGAGATGGGGAAGAGAGTTGGAAGGGATAGGGGAGAGGTGGAGGAGAGAAGGAAGGGGTGGAGAAGAGAAGGGGACAGGGGAGGAGAGAGGAAGAGGGGACTGGGGAGAGAAGAGATGGGGAATGGGATGGGGAGGAGGCTGAGGGAGGAGAGAGGTGGAAGAGAGATGGGGGGGAAGACAGGAAGGAGGTGGAGGGGATTGGGGGGAAGGAAGGATGGCGAGGAGGAGGGGATGGGAGAGGAAAGAGGCGGAGGAAGATGGGATGGGGAGTGGGCTGAGGCAGGCGCGGAGCGGATGGCAGCGGGAGGCCGTGGGGGCACCAACGACCGGCGGCGGGCGGCCCTGCTCCCCGCCTCTCACCTTGGCACACGCGGCCGCCGGTGCTCCCGGCTCCCCGCCGCTCAGCTGGAGGAGGAGGAGGAAGAGCAGGAGGCGGCGGCTCCGGGAGCCAGGTCCTCCCGCACACGGCGTTACGCCCGCCCGGCCTCGGCCGTCCCTCCCGAGCAAGCAGAGAAAGGCGGAAGGCAGAAGCGCCCCCGCCCCGCCCCGCACGGTCCCGGCCCGGGCTCCCGGCACAGGCTCCGCTCGGCTCGGCTCGGCTCGGCGGGCTGGGCTCGCGCCGGCCCCCGCCCCCGCCCCAACCCCCACCCCGAGGCAGCCTCGGGCTGGCCTCGCGGGGCCCGCCCGCCGGCGTCTCCCACCTCCCCCGCCCCAGCCCGCCGGCACCAGCTCCCTCAGCCAGGGCCCTCCCCGCACGCCCCGGGGCACACTCACACTCGCTGCCGTTCGCCCGGGTCAGGGGCTCCCAAGCTTCCGAGTCGAGAGCAGAACCAGCCGGGGGCTCACCGGGCATGCGCCGAGCGGCTCGCGCATGCCCGATGCTCCCACCGCTTCCCGTTCCCTCACCCCCACCCCAGTTGCAATCCCGGATTGGGATCTCCTGTTCCAGGGTTTGGGAATGGCCGTGGTTAGGGGGAGGGGAGGAAGAGTATGGGAGGAACAAGGGCTGAAGGCGGGGGGAGGGAAGTAGAGGAGGTAGACCCCAAGGGGAGGCGGGTCGGGTTTAGTTGGGGCAGGGAATTAAATCTAGGAACGCTCCTGCTATGCCTAGGCACCAAGAGTAAAGACTTACACGTTAAGCACAGTTCATAACATTTGGGAATTGCCTAGCAGTTAGAGACCTTAGAGGACAGACCTTAGAACATAGAATGTCGGTGGCAGTAAGGACTTAGAACATCAAAATTGGAAGAGACCTTAGAGCCTTAGAATGTCAGAAGTGGAACAGAACCCCCCAAAAATGTCAAAACTGGAAGAAATCTTAGAGCACAGAATGTCTGAAGCAGTAAAGACTGTAGAAGCTAAAATGCCAAATTTGGAAGGAATACAATGTGAAAAATGGAAAGGGGAAAGGAAAGAAAGGAAACAAACATTTGTGAAGAAGGCACTTTACAAATCGTATCTCATTTGATCCTCACAAGAACTCTTAAGAGGTGGGTGCTATGATTAACCCCACTTTACAGCTGAGGAACCCGAAGCTCAGGATTACACAACTAGAAATATCTGAGGCCAATTTTGAACTCAGGTCTTCCTGACTCCAAGTCCAAGGTTCTATCCACTGTGCCATCTAGCACAGTAGAATTCAGAAGTTGAACAAGCCTTAGAACATAAAATGTCAGTAAAAAGGACTTTAGAATATAGAATGTCAGAGATAGAAAAGACCTTAGAACAAAAAGAATGTCTAAATTGGAAGAGCCCTTAGAACATAGAATGGTAGGATCTTAGAACACAGAGTGCCAGAAATAGACCTGTGACCTTAGAACCTAGAATGAAAGGGACCTTAAAAGAGAGATTGAAAGAACCTTAGAACATAAAATGTCAAAACTGGAAGAAATCTTAAAATATAGAATATCAAAGGTAGGAAATACCTTAGAATGTAATCTATCGTCCAAACCCCTCTTTTATGTTGGAAGACTTGGAAGATAGGAGGTTTCGGAAATCTACTTTGGGAAATATGGATAGTCAGTAAAAGGTGAATTAAAGTATTGTCCTTGGAGGCTTTTACTACTGACAGATAAGAAGAAGATAATATGTCCCTAAGGATGGTATAGAAGTGGGAGCTCTGGATGATAAATCAGAGATACAAATCTGCCCCTAATTTCTGTGAGATGTGGGAAAGCTCACTTATTAATCCAGTAGTTAGAAACTTTGTGAGGACAAGAACTGTTTTTTATCTTTGTTTTCTCAGTGCCTAAAACAGTGCTTGGCACATAACATGTGTTTAATAAATGAATTAAACTGACATCTCAGTTTCCTCATCTCTGAAATGAAAAGAGAATCCAAGAGAAAGGTATTTATCTCTGGCCTATTAAAATGGTAGAGTTTTGATGCAAAGTGAAGTGAGAAGAACCAGGAGAATATCTTACACAGTAAAAGCAACATTGTATGATGATCAACTATGAATGACAGCTCTTCTCAGCAATACAATAATCCAAGACAATTTCAAAGGACTCATAATGGAAATTGCTATTCACATCCAGAGAAAAAAATTATATAATAGAGTCTGAATGCAAATTGAAGCATACTGTTTTCACTTTTTAAAAAATGTTCCTGTTTTTTTTCTTTGTTCTGTTTCTTCTTTCATAATATGACTAATATGGAAATATATTTAAAAAGGGGAAGAATACTTTAAAAGTTCCCAAAATTAACTCACAAATCATCTAACTCGAACATTGTATGTAATGTTCTACATCCTTAGTTCCCTCTTCTGTGAAAAAGGGAAAGAGGTACATTCTCATATCTCTTCTTTGTGACCAAGCTTAGTTTGTATTTAGATGGATAACTTTAAATTTTGATTTTGCTATTGTTCTTCCCATTTACATTGTTATATCCATTGTTTATATTGTTTTCCTGGTTCTGTCTGCCTTACTTTTCATCAGTGTCATTTCTTTTGGCAACATAATGTTTTATTGTATTCATGTGCCACAATTTGTTTAACCAATCCCCAAACAACATATTTAGTCTATATTTCTTTGCTACTGCAAAAAAAGTGCTGCTATAAAATTTGGGTATTTGAGGAAAAAAAAGGAAATGGACAGCTTTCTATGCCATGGTCCCTTCCTTTTCACCTATCCTTTGGCTAAGGTGCTAAATGAGCAGACTTCCCTCCACTGACAAACAATCCTCTTCTGTGCCCCCACAAACACAAACAATAATGGTACTTCACTAGAGTGAGGTATGGAGGTCACCCTGAGTTCTCAGAGACCTTTGAATGAGGTCTAAGCTCTAGCAGGTCCTATCTGTATTTCAGAATGGGCCTAGTACAGACTGAAAACCTAAGTTTGGAGAGGATCATCACCAGGTTGACTGCAGGGTAAAAATTTTTCAGTCATATGAGAGCATGAATATGAAATCACAGATTCCTGAAGTGCTGAAGTGTAAGGATGAGTTGATCAGGTGATTCTCACAGGAGCTTCAAGGATTTCAGAGAATAGTTCACTGAAAGTTCAATTGCCCTGCTTTCCCTACCTCATATTTACAGGCCAGAGTGGGAGAAGAGGGAAGGGAATTTCTCACATTACCTCCCTCCCAACTGTAGGAGCAATAATGTTGATGTACAGGAGAAGCACATGGCTAGGAGCAGTAAAAATGATCTTATTTCTTGACTAATTTCTTCTCCTTTTTAATTTCATTTTCTGAGCACAAGTGAAAGATGAGAGCTCCAGAGAATGCACTTTGCACAGTCAAGATATTACATACTTGGTCTGGTGTATTTTCTAGAGCTGATGAGGAGTTGTGGGTAAGAGTTCAGGCATATTTCTTCCTGCTATTCTGCCATCTTGGCTTTATATCTATGCCTTATGTTTCAAATAACAAGACAGGTAGAGTAGCATCATATGTTAAGATATATGCATGTGAGAAAACACAGGAACCCAAGGCAATAAGTGTGGTGGAAAGCATTTGAGTGAAGATCAATAGAGACAGTATACATCAGAACACCTATATAGAGGGAAGGAATAGAAGAATAAGTTAGGAAATAGACCACAAATCTTTTACAGATAAATGATGCAACACTGAAGGGAGAATTCTATCATCCACATATGTCCAAGTTCTCTCTATACCCCTCCCAAAAAAAAGCAATTTTAGTCATTTCTAGGATTGCCTTATTGATGATGTTATCTCTCAGCAAAGGAAGGAAGTAATGAGTAACTTCTGGGTTGTTTGTTTGTTTGTTTGTTTTTTTACCAAATAAAAACAGGTTGGGGAAATAAAAGTTATAAGACTTGAGAAGCAGTCACCCCTCTGTAATTTTTCATAGATCAGGAGAGGAAAGCCAAGCATGTACTCCATATTTAAGGAAGGCAAATTTTAAAAGTTTCAAAGAGAGGATAGATAAGGCCCCATGGTGCAAAATTCAATAGGTGATATTAGTCCAAGAGGGATGAGATGTTCTCAAGAATGAAATTCTAATGACACAAAGATGGGGAAAAGAGGAAGCTATCTAAACACTGATGTGGAAGCACAGGAAACCCACCTATTACTTGGATTTTTATAGGCAGCTAGGTGGTTCACAGTGGACTGAGTGTTGGACTTGAGATATATAGATATAGATAGATATACATATATATATGTGCACATATGTATTTATGTGTATATATATATAGATAGTGCTTTGCAAACCTTAAAGTATCATATAAATGCTTACTATTATGTACACATACAGGTATTCACAAAATAGATTCAGTGATTTGGAGGGAAGGCACTAGCAGCTGGGAGGGTAGGGATCAAGAAAAAATACAGAAGTAAGGTGAAATAATAGGATGAATACAAATGCATTGCATCTTACTATAAAAATAACATGAGGGGTGCTAAAGCTCATAATGAGTTGAGACTGGTAAGGCATGCTAAGTACAAGAAAAGTGTTTTTTTTAAGCTATTTTGATGAAAAGAAGAGTATCAAAGAAGGTATATGTCTACTACTCAGGGTACAGGACAATGATAACAGATAACAGAAAGAACACAGGCCTTCAACATTTCTATTTTGCTTCTGTTTTTATTTCCAAGAAGAATAATCATTAAACTGGGATGCATAGAATATGTCTAAGAAACTGTTAATACTCATGATAAGTAGGGAGTATGAAGTGCTCTTAAGTTTAAGTCACTAGGCCCTGATTAACTGCAGCCCTCCAGGTGGCATTGCTAGCCAATAACCTGATCCTGTTGAGCCAAAAAATGATACAGTTTGGGGAGACCCTCTCCCCACCATGTCCCAGGGATATGATAGTTAGGTACTTCACCCTATGACCATAAGTGCTAGGACAGTACCATAAGCTTCTAAGAAAGTGGGTAAACTTTATACCCTAGCTCTGTCTCTCTCTGAGTATCCCTGTATACTCACTAAATAGGGGGTATGTATTTTAATGGATTTATCAAATCAGAATCATCTCTGAGCCTTCAACCATCTGCAAAAACCCACCTATTCCTTGAACTTGCTATATTGTATTGAGCCTTAGCCATGTGAATTTGGCACAATGAAGTCACTCCTCACAGAATCAGACAGAGTATCTAGACAGAACTGAATGTAGCTGTTTTACTCTTGGCACAGAGTAAAGGCAATAAACAGTAAATAATTTTGTGAAATTTACTGAGGGGCTGTTCTTATCCCCGCTCCTGCCTCTCCTAGGCCCAGGCAGTTCCCAAATGGCATATATTCTATTTTGAAACCAGGAGTTCAAGAAAAAAAAAAACAGTTGAGTTTGTCTAGCATCCCTAAGCAGTAACTCCTAACAGCAGACAGAGGAATGTACAATACAGTTTGCAATGGATGTTCATTGAGTAGGATTAGGTTTTAGATGAAGATTCAGGAATTCTAGACCTCTGATAGAATGGGCATAGATTCAGAATTACTGGCAGGGACTTCCAACTACATCTTGATACAGCTAGCTCATCACTAAGGGAACAATGGCAGTAGACTCAACAGCTGGCTCCAACAAGGAAAAGCCTGCCACTGAAATACAGTGATGTGTGCTCTCTCTCTGATTTTGACCACAACATCCTTCTCCTACTGCTGAATCTCATCACTTCCTATCCCATGCCTCTTCTATTGCTCTGCTTTCCTGTAACCAAAGCCTTGCCACTTGGCAGTGGGGGAAGGGTAAGCAAAAGAAGAGGGATGCTGTGCTAAGGACTAGAATAATTGGTGGGTGTGATTTTCTGAGCAAATGATTTTTTTAGAGAATGAGAGGGGTGCTTCAGTGCTATGAAAGGGCAAATACTGCCCCTATTTTCTTTAAAAAAAAGAGAGAGAGAGAGAGAACAGAGTGTGTAAACTGTAGGCCAGCAAAGTTCTCTGTATTACTGGCAAAAAATCCAGAATGTACTATTAAATGGATGGTTAGTAAATAATTAGAAAAGGAGATGGTGGTCACAGAGGATCAACATGTTTCCTTCTCCAATCTAGCCAAAACTCAGTTGCCAGCTATACCTAAAGTACTAGTCTGATCATATTACTCCAATTCTCAAAAACTCACATTTCTTTGCAGGTTAAGGTCACCACACAAAGAACAGTCTGACTATGGGTGCTGTCTAGGGGCGTATTGAAGCTAGTTCCTTCTGGCTCATAAAAGCATATTGTTAAATTTTCAGCAAGAACATTTGCATGTCAGAAATCAGCAAATACTACAAATCAGGACAATTTTGTCGTTGTTATTGATTTCTGAACTTAATAAAGTGATAGAGAAGATATTAATAATGCAGATTTAACCTAGAAGTGTGTCCTGCACATATCCCTCTCTCCCCTAGTTGATTGTTAAACATGTACCAGCACACTCCTGGTGCAGTCCCATAGAAAGAAGAGGCAACCAATTACTTGTTCAGAACTTTTCCCACATGCTGTCATTGGTCCTCTTTGAAAACAAAGGATGGACAAATAACAACAATTTCCTATTGATCCTGTATATAGCTTTCTTTGTGTATGTAAATATATATGTATGTGTATATATTTGTATATATTTGTGTGCATGTTGTCTCCCCTGTGAAATTGTAAGCTTCTTGAGGACAAGGTTTTTTTGTGTCTTGTTTGTATCCCCCCAAGTGCTTAGTTCAGTGCCTGGCACACAGTAGGTGCTTAGCAAATGTTTATTGATTGATCGATTAATATTTATACATTGTGTGACCTAGGAGCAAATCATTTAATCTCCCTGAGCCTCAGTATTTTCATATGTATGAGCTACATAATCTCTAGCTAAATTCTTTTCTCTTCCTTTTCTAGATCAGATTTCTTCATCCTAAAGCCTTGAGTAGCCAGTAGGTAAGAAGCTATGGTCCATTTTGAAGAATCATCATCCAGATTAGAGAAGGGAATATAATTCCAGATCTTCTTTTCAACTTTTAACTCAAGTTGTTTGCCTCAGTCCATTTTCCCCCAATTTGAAACAACTGAGGAGTTCATGGTTATTCCACCTGACATATTGCCTTTTTATATTATTGTTAGTCTTAATATCTGACTGCTCTGTTCCCCTTGTGATTTCATTTATGTTTTGGCTTGAGGTAGGTTTTTTTTCATCTTATCTGGTTTGATGACATTGTATTTTATTAGGATTGTGAGATCCCCCCCTTTTTTAAAAGCTCTTTAAGCCACAGCAAGTGGTATTTTATAACCTTCAACAGATCAACAGATGATTAATGCGTGTGACAACCTACAGGCATTTAACAGTCTTTAGCAACAGTTGAGGGAGGAGCTTATAAGCATTGAGCCACAAATAAATTGCTAAAAAAAAAAGGGCAACAAGGAAGGAAGGAAGGAAGAAAGAAAGAAAGAAAGAAAGAAAGAAAGAAAGAAAGAAAGAAAGAAAGAAAGAAAGAAAGAAAGAGAAAATGTTTGCATTCATCTCCCTCCATGGGGAAATATTAGCACTCTGCAGTTGTGGCTCAGTATGTCTCTGTTTGCATAATCCTAAATTGAGGATGGGAAAACTGAGGCATTCATTCATTTGACAAATATTTATTATGCTCCATATATGCCCAGAGCACTGTTCTCGGTGCTGGAAAATAAGCAAAACTTAGATGAGACAGTCCTGCCTTCATGGAACCTATAACCTAGTAAGGGGGTAAGTCAACAGAAATGTTTATGATAATATTACATGATAAGTGCATCAGAATGGTGCAAGTGCCATGTGAGGTTTAAGGGTGAAGATCATTACTGACTGCAGGGTCAGAGAAATTTTACTATCATTTGAGTAGGACTTCAAAGGAGAGATTGGAAATCAAAGGGTAAAAAAGGAAGAGAGACCATTCAAGCCACAGAGAATAGCCTAAATAAAAGCATGAAGGTGGGAAATCATGGGATCTATAAAGGGAATAGAATGAAGTACAATTTGGTTGGGGCACATAGTGAATAAAGCAGAGTAACTGAGATAAGGCTGCAATGGACTGATGTTCATAGAAAGAAAAGGATTTTAGTGTCCCAGGGCACATGTGTAGCCCAAGAATTCTATGTTGCAGAAGAAGAAACTGAGGCCAAGAGCAGGTGACTTTTTCAAGGTAACATAGCTAGTTTTTAGCAGGTCTGAAATAAGAGTCTGGGTTTCCTGACTCCCATGTGTCATGTCTTTTCTACCACACCACAGTGCCTTCACTCCCTCCTCATTGTCTCTTCCATCAGTCTCCTCTCTGTTCAGGTGGCCACCATCCTAATTCAGGTCTATCTCACCTCTCAACTGGACCATGAAAGTAGCCTCCTAATTGGGCTCTTTGTTTCACACCTGTGCCTTCTCCAATGCATTCACCAGAAAGCTGCCAAGGTAATATTCCTAAAGCACAGGTTTGGCCACATCATTCCTTTGCTCACAAAGCTCCAATGGCTCTCTGTTGCCTCTGGTATATAATACAGGTCCCTCTGATTCACATTTGAAGCTCTTCACAATCAAGCCCCAGACGATCTTTCAAAATGGATAACTCATTTCTCCCCTTCACATGCTCTTCGTTCAGCCACCCCATCCTACTCGTTGTTCCCCATATATCCCCTTTCATCTCCCTCCTTTAGGCCTTGGTACAGACTATCCCTGTGTCTGGAATGTTCTCTCCCCACTCTTCTGTCTCTTGGAACGCATAGTCCCCTTCAAAGCTCAGTTCAAATGCTACTTCCTTTAAGAGACCTGTCCTGATTCCTCCCATTATAAGTACCCTGCCTGATCCTTGTGAATTTTTGTGTATATCCTATCTTTACTTCTCTGTGAATATGTTGTATCTCCCAGGATAAACTCTTTGTGGGTAAGGACTGTTAATTTTTGTCTTCAGATCCCTAGCACCTCAAGTGCCTAGAACATGGTGGGTGCTATTGATTGTTGTCATCATCAAATGCCTGCTCATTGTTGCCATTTTGCCTATAATGATAACCAAGGCCAGTATTTCCTAGGACCGTTACAGACTTAGAGCTGAAAGAGATCTTAGAAACCCTCATTTTACAGAAGGCCAAAATGAGGTCCAAGAGTACAAGTCCAAAGTTATAACTTGGAAGTGGCCACACTGGGTTAAGATCCAAGTTCTCCTGAGTCAGCACCATGTGCTCTCTACTACCCAACAGGTAGTAGGCTACAAACAAAGGAATAGACTTCAACCATAGCTCATCCTGCTCTTCACGGTCTATCCTAGATCCTACCTGCTCCAAGTCTTTGTTAGTATTTGTTTCATTTTTATGTAAGAAAAAGAAACTGTCATAAAAAGATATCTTGGTTTAGTTTCCCCCCTAAGTCATGGTCCCACAAAACAATATTTTCCTCATATAAGACTAGCTTAAAGTCTTGCTTAAGGTAAATATATATATATATATATTTGGTCCCCTGAAAAATGTAATAGAGTATTACTGTAAAAATATTGCATTTTGGAGATGCTATCTAACCAACCACACTATTTGTTCTGCCTTTACAGTACAGTAATAAGTAAATTATACTATTAGTGATAGCTAGCATTTATATATCACTTACAAACATTATCCCATTTGATCCATAAAATTGTTGTGTAAGGTAGTTGTTATTATCTCCATTTTATGTATGAGAAAACTGAGATTGACAGAGGTTAAATAACTTGCCCAGGATCAAACAGCTGGTCTGAGGCCAAATTTGAATTCAGGTCTTCTTGACTCCAAGTGTAGTACTCTATCCACTATGCCACAAATAATTACATATACACTATTATTTAGAGCAGAAGTGTCACACTCACAGCCAGCCCAAGGCTTGAACCAGATTAAAATGTAATTAGGGAGTGTTTAGCAAAATTAACAAAAATACAATGCAACATAGATAATGTCTGTTTATTATTGTTCTCAGTCAATATACAGATGCTGGAATCTATTTCTATTTGAGTTTGACACCACTGATATAGAAAGTCATAGAATGTTAGATCTGGAAGAGACCTTAAAGGTGAGGCATAGTGGAAAAAAAGATCTAGATTTGGAGTAGAGATCTCTAATATTAATCAATCAATCAATAAGCTTGTATTAAGTGCCTACCACGTGTCAGGTACTCTGCTAAGTGCTAGAGATATAAAAACAAAAATGAGACATTCCCTGCATATAAAGTGTTTACATTCTAGGAGGGGAGGAAGGGAAGGAGGAAGTGAGGGAAGAAGTGAGACTACGTATATACATATATTTATATATAATACATATATGTTTATATATACATACATATAATATACATATATTTGTAGATAATACACATGTGTTTATATATACATACATATATAATATACATATATATAGAAAAGGACACCAGATTAGTACAGTAGAATGAGTGCTGAATTTGGAGTCAAGAGGACCTGGGTTCTAGTCCCAGCTCTACTGCTTGCTATTTGTGTGACTTTGGGAAAGTTAATGAACTTCTTTAAGCCTCAGTTCCTTATCTATAAAATGGAGTCATACACGGTTAACTCTAAGGTCCCTTCCAGCTCTAAATCGATGGTCCTATGACCTACAATCCTAATTTTGATCAGGGATAGTATTGGAAACTAGGAAGATCAGGAAAAGCTTTGTATAGAAGGTATTATTTGAACTGAGAAGTTAACAAGGGATTCTAAGAGACAGAGATAAAGAGAGAGAGTGCGTTCTAAGCAGAGAATAATAGTACAGAGGATGGAGATGGGAGGAGTGCCATGTGAAAGGAACAGCAAGAAGATTCATCCGTTTGGACTGCAGAGTGCAGGAAGGGGAGTGACACTGAACAGGAAGCTAGACTGGGGCCAGGCTGTTAAGGGTATTAAAAGCCAAACAGAGGAATTTCTATTTGAACCTAAAGGCAATAGAGAGCCAGGGCCAGAAAGTTTTGGTGTTGAACATTGAATCCAGGTCTTCTGACTCCAAGAGTCAGTGTTCTTTTAATCATAGCATGTTCTATAAACTTTGAGGATAAAAATGTGTATTGATGAAAATTTACTTATTCATACACAGACTTTTTTTAATTTTTAGACGGAATACTAAAACTTAAATACATAATAAGAAAAACATTATAAACTTAAATATAAAATAAGAAAAGAAAAAAAGATCACATGCATAGCAGAACATGAAAGAGGATTAAAAATATAATAAATTTTCATTTCAAGAAAACCTATATGTTAAATACTGCACGTTGTGTTAAAAGCTGTCCATCTTTTCTTTGCTTCTTTCTAGGTTTTCTTTTGTTCTCTGATGTACACTTGTTACTTTGTCCTTTTTTTCCTCCTTCATCCCTCCCTCTCCCCAGGCTGCAATTAAGCAGGAATATATTTATATATAAATATTGATAGACTCGTTTTGAAATCATAGGTATAAGAACCAACTTTGTTAGGATCAAGTAAACTCTGTTCTCTCCTCAGTAGGCAATCACCACATCATCTTAGGATCATAGATATAGAACTTGGAAGGGACCTTAAAGGTCTTTTAGTCAAATCAAATAGCTTAGCCATGGTGGAAATGTCACAGTTGGTGTGCTAAACCTATGCTAGGCAAAGGGGACACAAAGATAAAATTTGTAAGAATATCCCCTGTCTTCAAGGACATTACAGTCTAGCTGTAAGAGACAACATATACACATATAGGTACATTTAAAATTGATAGAAAATAGAAAATAGACTGGCCTAAGAACTGGGAACTAGTAAGAGTCAGAGGTTGGGGTCTGAGCCCTGGTCTCTTGATACTTGCCTAAGGCAGGTCACTCCCTTCCCTGCACTTCCATTTCCTCTTCCATAAAATGTTGGAGAATAGACCAGATGATCTCTACTGTCTCTTTTGAGCTAACATTTTATGAATATCAGCAAAGGATCATGTTTCGTCTGTACAGGCTACTGACAGCAAATCATTTGAATTATTTTGCAAACAATACCTAAAGAGAATTCCTTCCCCCCACCCCCCCACCCCCATTGACTCACAGTTGCATTTATATTTCTAGGACAAACAAATTGCCAAGACCTGGGTATTAAAAACCAGCTGACATTTCACATAGATAATCCCAGAGCCCTTGAGCCATAAAGGGACCTGTATGAGCAAAATACAAAGGCAATTCATCCTGTCAGAAGCAGATTTGACCAATGAATGCTTGTCATGGACAACTGAAAAAAAAAGATAGTAAATTAGAATAATCACAAAGGACAAGGCATCTGCAAAAAGAGACATGGTAGTCTAGTAAAGGGTGGGAAAAGATATGAGATGCTTGGGGTCTGCGCTACTGTAGCATCTCAGCCATAGAAATGACCTCCTTCTGTAAACGATGGTGATGGGGGAAGGGCTCTATTTTAATAAATCAAGCTGTTTACATTCTCATTGAGGGAAGCAGATCACAGAAAACAGAATCTTTCTGTAAGGGATATGTCAATGCATATTTCTTTTATTTCAGTGATGTGATAAATAGAGGTTTCACATGAAAATAAAAGCAGTCAGTTATATTTAGTATCCTAAGAAACCTGCTTTATAACTTTTATGCCTTGCACAGAATGAGCACTCTCTAGACCTGTTAGCTTTTTCTAGTCCATAAGTAAACCAAGAACTTTTTTTTGGAAGGTTTTCTTCCAGAGGTAGCATGGTATAGTAGAAAAAGCCCATGAGTCTGAACAAAAAGACCTAGGTCCAGGGCTTGATTCTACCCAAAGCAATAGAACTGGGTCCAGTAGCTATGTAATACTGGAGTACTGACTTCATCTCTCTAAGCCTCAGTTTCCAAAGCTGTGCTTCAATGCTTCAGTGGATTGAAGATCTCTGTCAAGGAAGCATGCAAAGGATTTGTTGGAGGGGTGAGGTTTATCTCAACCTGGGACAGAAAAATGGTGTAAAACCAAAATGAATTGGTACCAGAGTGCTTGAAAAATGTAGAGATTCCAGGGGCTCAGACAAACAGTAAGACAAGTTCCTAGGATGGGGACTGAAGGCCAAAGAGCTTATATTAGATAAAGATGACAAAATGTGAGGAGTGTTAGGGATTTTAACCATTTTTTAGAACTCAGTTTGACAAACATTTATGTGCAAGGCACTGGAGATCCAAAGACAAAAATGAGATGATGGCCCTTGTTCTTGAAGAGCTTATGTTTAATTTGATGAGGTTCCCTGTAGCTATGGTCTTTTGATTATAGTTGCTTCTCTGTCTCTAAGGTCATGGCTATGGGTGAGTTTTTCTTCTTCCCATCCCACCTGACCCATTGGTCCATATAATCTCAGTTGTGTAAATACTCCCTCAGTGGGGGACCCTAGCCGCACTCTCTTGTCCATTTTTATCTCTGTCTTCCCATGAATAATAATATACAATAGCTTTCATAATGGTTAGCATGTATATAGAGCTTTAAAGTTTACAAAATGCTTTATATATGTTAACCTATTTGATCTTCACAACAACCCAGTGAGGTGTTCATTTTACAGGTGAAAAAACTGAGATGAGAGAAGTGACTTGCCCAGGGTCATGCAACTTAGTGTCTGAGGCAGATTTTGGACTCAAATATCCATTGCTTCACTTACTAAAAGAATGTAATCTCATTTTATCCTCACAACGACCCTGGAAGGTAGGAGGTATTATTATTATTTCCATGCTGTAAATAAGGATACTGAGACAGACAGAGATCAAGTGACTTGCTCAAGTCACACAGCTAGTAAGTGGCTGAGACAGGATTTGAATTCAGATCTCCTTGAAATCCTCCAGAGATAATCTACCCAAATATCTTGGAAACCTTTATTTTAATATTTTATGGGTATCCATGCAATGCTGCAACTATCTATATATCATCTATTATCCTTGCTATGTGACTAACCCAACTCCTTTTCTGGTCACTTATGTTCTTGATGGTATCATATATGTCCTTGATCCTCTTCTGAGAGAGCCTGAAAATATTTCTCAACTTGATTGTCTATATGCATGCAAGTTGTCATTTTGTATCATTGCCCTTTATTTCTGACCTCTACTTTTTGTTTGCCAAATCATGGTTGAAAAATTTTCCATAAACTGTTGAATTTCTGCTCTAGTTGAATAGGAATCTAAGATTGGGTATATTAGCAGGAAAAGCATTAGTTACAGTACAGATTAATTGTACAAGCATGATTAAACCAGCAAAGCATGTTATTGATGAAGATGATAATCCTATTTTCAGAAAAGGAAATGCCAGGGAGAATATAGTTAAGAATTGTTTGCTTCCGGGAAGACTCTCATCTGGGCTGCAGCATCCTAAGCAGCCATTAAATAGTGAATAGAAAGAAGGCACAAGAGACAGGTCATGCTGAAGCATGCGTGGGTGGTTCAGCATTGGCCTGTATTCCTGGAGACTGAAATGACTAATCTAATATCAAAATACATGTACTACTGCTAACAAATTTAATAAACATATGAAAACAAACAAAAATCAGAAATGCAGCTATAAACAAGAACTAGCAGAAAAATAATCATACCACAGAAGCTGAGAAGAAGAAAGAGCAGAAACCCTGGACTGTATTACTTAAAAAGGAGACCAAATTGCCAAATGATTTTAATGCACATACTAGTTCACATACAACCCGGGCTATGGCTGGGGGTAGTGTGTGTGGGGGGGGCAGAATGTGGCTTTGCCCATGGGAACCAAAATTGTGAGGCACCTCAGATAGAGTACTACATCTGTATTAAGAAGAGTTGGTTTTAAATCTTACCTCTGATCCTTGCTGTGTGACTCTGGGCAAGACTCTCAACTTCCCTGAACTTCTATTTCATCTTCCTTAAAATGGAGATGATAACCCTACCTGGATTATCTACCTCATAGAGTTGCTTTTTTGAGACTCAAATGAGAACATCTATGTGTATGCCATGTCTCGGGGTTCTCCAAAGACTGGACTTACATGATGCAGATTTGATCCTGGGTTCTGACCCCAAGAAGGTCTTTTTCTGTCTTTGATTCGTTTCTCTTCTCCTGGTTTTACTCCAGGAAAATCTCTTGAATGTACTCATGCTCCACCAAATATGAGTAACTGCCTCTCTAACTCATACTCAAAATACCAAGTTCATGTTGGAAATAAGACAGCCTTTGTTTCATTTCACAGAAAATATAGAAGTTGTAAAGTACTCATGGAAATCTTTTAACAGATACAGAAAATATATAGAGAACTCAGGTAACTAATTATCTACTCCTTCCACCCTTCCCACACCCACCCCTTTCCCCTGCAAAGGGAACTAAACTAGAATTTTCCTTCATGACAACTCTTTGACATACTGGTGAGTCTCTCTTTCTAGACAGTCCTACACAATCCCCCCTACAACTTATTGTACCCATCTGTGTTTCAGATTTTCCCTGCAAGGTAAGAATGTGTTGGAGGATGCTAATCAATCAATCCCCTTCTCGCTGGACCTTTACTGTTTAAGTAACTCACTGGCTTTGCTCTCCCAGTAGAATAATGCACAGGAATGAGGCAGATGATACTCTTCTTTTCTTCAAGGAGCATGTTGTATCAGGAAATCCTTTTCTCTCTCTAGATGGTCTAAATCCTCTCAAGTCTTGACTTTGGTCCATGAGGCAACTCCCAAAAGCTACATAGGAAATCTCTCTTTTCTTGCTAGAAGGCTAGATTCTGGGATCATGCTGCCTAGGGAATTCAAAATTCTCCACCCTTTTCCTCCTACATAGGAGGTGGGCCATGCACTTTCAGTGTGTAAACAGGTATGTCCACCTCTGCCACATGCTTCTGTTGCAAGTCACCATCAAATGTTTTTTGGGGGAGGGACCTTCCCATGAGCACCAATTTCCATCCCCTCTTCCTCCGCCCCCACCTCCACAGAATGCAGGTCTATTCTACTGCAAATTGATGTTTGCTCAAAGTAAGTGAGAAAGAAGGAGAGAAGGAAAGAGGAAAAGAGGAGAGGGAGAGGAGAGAGAAAAAAAAGAAAAAGAAAAAAGGAGGGGGAAAGGGAAGGGAGAAAAATAGTTGATCTGTTAGTTCACTTTTGAAGACCACAAAGGAAGGTCTAACAAGAATCCACTCTCTTGTGCCTTTGACAGCCAATCTCAGGACTACCCAGGAGATAGTTCCAGTCACTGTTGACAAGTCAGAAGAGTTTCCTATGTCCTCTAAGCAAGGAAAAAGTGGACTTGGGAGATGATCCCAGATGCCTCCAAACAGAAGATAGGGTCCTGTAATCCCATCAAGTTGATTGGGTATCAAGAGGTTTGGCTGTAATGCCAGCACTCTCTTCATTTAAATTCATCTTTTGGAACCAAATGAGGCACTCATAAGTCAATGATTATTTAACAAAAGGAAGTTTACATTGCTGTCATCACACAGCAAGAGTATGCAACAAGGACTACAGTGGCCTTTAGCTTATCTGGATTCTGACGCTCCTTGGCTCTATATGGAAACATGTTTGATCACTATGTTATCAGGGCATGGCAACTTGTATGGTCTTAGGCACCCACCAAGTCTGAGAAGCCTAGATTCCATGTAGCTGGGATTTTTTATGTCCCTAGATGACCAGGAAGTTGCATCAAGGAAGCTGAGGCCAATCAGGTCCCAGGAGTAGCTTTATCTTCTTTTAGGTAAAGCCTCCCCATATTGTGGATGGAAAGAAAAAAGCTGTATCAGGGAAATCCAGTCACATTGGGGGAAGCTATCAAATTGATCAGACACTTCCTTGATCAACCTAGTTAGCATACATAAAGTGCTTTGGAAACTATGAGTCATTATTAATTGCTAATTAAATAATGATTTTTTTTAAAAGATTGCACACGTCTCAAATTGGTTACGTTTACATTTTGACACTGTCTTCACTCCTTCAGTAGCTGTAGAAACAACTGAGCTTTGCCCCTAGTTAGCAAGAATAATTAGTTAGACTAGGAAACTACCAGATGGCTCATTTCCTTCCATATCCCCTCTTCCCTCTGGTGACAGCACATCAGATGAGCTGGTCCCTGCCAGGCAACACCCTCCCCAGAAGCATCCTGGCAGTGTCTCATAGAGTCTCCTATAGGAGACAGTATCTAGGGAGTCTCAACCTCCCTTTCATAGGTCAATGTCTCAGATGGTATCCCCTCCCACTCAAATGGGAATTGTGGGTAAGGGTAAGTGCCAGTTATGTGCCAGGCACTGTGCTATGCACTTTAAAAATATTGTCTCATTTGATCCCCACAACAACCCTGCAAGGTATCTAGTGTTGTTATCTCCATTTCACAGTTGAGGAAATTGAGGCAGAGATTAAATGTCTTGCTCAGGGTCACACAGTCTAGGGCTAGATTTGAACTCAGATCTTCTAATTCCAGGCCCCACACTTTGTCCACTATACCCACTAGTTGCCCCTAAAATGAATTTAACTTAAATACTTCTTGTATTATGTTTATATCAGGAATTACAAAGTTGTTTTGATGACACATTTCATGCAGCTTATCCCAAATGCTAAAATGACTAGTGATGCTTCAGTGTACAATTCACTTTTGTGTACTGTTTTGAGGTCTATAAAGTTCCTGACATCAACCCTGTGATACAGGTAGGGTAGTGTTTACTCCCTATTTAACTGATGAAGAGACTGAGGATCAGAACTAATTTAAGTTCTTATAAGTAGTAAGGGTAGAGAGATGGAAAGTCAATAGATTGTGGTCAGATAAGGAAATTTTAGAATTCTTGAGAATGGTGGTGGTACAGTTGTGGGTGATCAAGATCAAGAATACAACCTTCTTTGTGTGTGGCTGAGGTGAGAAGTAAGTCATGGGAAGGAAGGAAGTTGAGGAACTGAACAATTAGAGCATTTGAGGTAAAGTCAGAATGCATGTTGAAGTTCCCTAATATGATGTCAGGAGTTGAAGAGGAGAAATTATGAGCTAAGTACTTAACTCACTGAGGAAGGAAGGGAAGTGACCAGGATTTTGATTAGGCAGAAGATATGGATTATGTGGACCTCAAAGGAGGACTAAGAGAAGGCAGTAGGGGGAGAACCTGGAAGTGGCAATGAGAAACAAGAAGTATTTCTATCTTAACCAGTGATCCAAGGAGAATGAATGAAGGTGCAGCCAGTACTAGAAACAATGGCTGGGGTGATTGTGTCATTGGGAGGGATCCAGGTCTTGAAGGTAGAAGGAATGGGAGCAGAAAAGATTTAACATGAAGAAAAAGTTTGTTGTCTATTGGAACAGACATTCTAGATGATACAGTGGAAGGGTTAAGTAGCATTCTGGTAAGACTGGGGTGGGAGGGTTGAGGGGGATGGTAATAATGGGATGGTAGGGATGGGGAGTGGGGTTTGAGTGATGACCTACAAGGGTTCAGAATCACTGGGATGGGTAAGATATGATTGGGTGTATGTTCATCCTTGAATGGAAGATGCCACTCCCCTTCCCAGAAGAGGCTGGAAAGTGGGAAGAAGACATGCAGCATCAGATTAAAAAGTAAAAGTAAATTAGATTTCAATGCCTCTTCTTCAATGTCATTTCCACTGATAAAAATCATATCAATTTCTGATTTTGAACCATAGGACCGCTCCAAGGACTTCAGTGTCACGAACTTTCTTT
Source organism: Vombatus ursinus (assembly GCF_900497805.2). Lineage (NCBI taxonomy): Eukaryota > Metazoa > Chordata > Mammalia > Diprotodontia > Vombatidae > Vombatus > Vombatus ursinus. The sequence continues at coordinate 4,550,301 of NW_020945014.1, read as the reverse complement.
TCTGAATCTTCATGGCTTTTACATAATAATGCAGTCTATATAAATTATCTCATTTGATCCTAATAACAATCCTGTAATATAAGGAGTGTAATAGGGTCTTAGGCCCTTAGGGTCTTACTCTGGTATTCCAATTTTTTTTCAGAATCAATTCACGGAACCTTCACTTTGGCCCTTTATAAAATTTGACCAATCTCTTAATTCCAACTTGAGACACCAGTCCTCCTAACCTTCTTGATTCTAAAGCCCATGTGACTGTCCCCTTTATTTTAATGCTGCCTCTGAAATAGGAGGATGTGATACTACAGTACAAAAAGAACTAGTCTTAGGGACAAAAGGCCCATGATTCAGTTCATTCAATTCAATTCAGCAAGCATTTATCAACTACCTAAAAGGACAAAAAGACAGGAAGGAAACAGTCCTTTACCTTGAGAAATTTTCATTTTATTGAAGAAAGCAACATCTCTCTCTCTCTCTCTCTCTGCACACACATATAGCTATAAAATATATACAAATTGATTACAATTATTATCAAGTGAAATAATATTTGCAAAGAATTTCAGCACTTAATAAATGCTTATTCTCTTCTCCTTCCTTTCTCTTCCCCCTACAAGGTAATTTGGGGAGATTGGAACTAGTACTTAGGAAGGGAGGCAGGAGAGGCTTCATGTAGGAGATGACAATTGAAATGAGCTTTGAAGGAAAGTAGGGATTCCAAGAGGCAGAGGTGAGGAGGGAGTGTGCAGGTACTCCATGCATCTCCAACCTGCATCAAATCATGGAAACCTAAGATGGAATACTATATGTGAGGGATAAACTTTATTGCAAACTTTAAAATATTATTATTGTGGTTGCTGTTACTGTTACTTTAGTTGTCCTCATTTTGCTGATGAAGACCCTGAATCTGAGACAAGGAGATCAAAATCACATAGCTAGTAAGTGCCCGAGGCAGAACACAAGACTTGAAGATGACTATGAGGTTACAAACTTGGGTGACTAGAAGGATGTAGGTTTCCTGCTCTCCTGCAGCCACAAGTGCTAGTGCTCCCTTATGCCTTGGAACTGAGACCATGGCCCCTACTCTCTTGTAAGTAACCACAAGTGCTCTTCTCCACCTTGGAACTGTGACCAGGGCACCTACTCTCCTGTGACCACAAGGAACTGCAACCCAGAACTGTGTATGAGCAATGCAACAGGATCCTGAATCCAGCACCAGCAAAGGGTCCCTTATGATCTCTGACCAGTTGTCTGACCTCTTTACCATTGGGTGAGAGTTCCTAAAACTGCTGTGGCTGCCACCACTGATGCTGCTGACCCCAAGGCCCGCTATTGGCATTATCATGTAACCTGTGCTGTGCTCTGAGCCAGACCACCACCCCAGTTTGTTGGACCTTTCCTGCCAACCTCCTAAGTTGCCTTGGACTAGATCATTGTTTCACCCTGACCTTTTGTTGGCTCTGCTACTCCAGAATTCAATTTGAGGTGTTATTTTAATCTTGTTTAGAAGGGAATTTGGGAGAATTCAGGTGAGTTCCTGCCTCTCTTTCACCATCTTGGCTCTTCCTCTCCCCATCAGAACTTAGTACCATTTACCTTGTCCCAGTGAGGAACATGGATGACTTTGTCCAGTGAAGGGTCATGAGAGACAAAGCTGGAAGAAACTTCAGAGTCCCTACAATCTGACCCCCTAAACTTACCAATGAGGAAACTGAGGCCCAAAGAGAAAGGTTTTGTCTCTTTAGGCACATCTTTTTCTCCCAAGCTAAATGTTAAAAATGTCTTTCCAACCTGCTGAGCAGACCACCACTCTCAGAAGTCTTCAAATTACCTCTATAGCCAGAAGGACCTCTTTCTTGTTAAAATTCTCTTCACTAACTTTCAATGCTTCTTGGGTAGTATCTACAGCCACAACAACAATAGCTATAATAGCTCATATTTATGTAGTGTGTTACAAAACACTTGCCTTATAACAACCCTGTAAGTAGGTAATGTTAATATTATTATCTCCATTTTACAGATGTGAAAGATGAGGCTCAGAGATATTGACTTAGCCAGGATCACACAAATAATGAATGCTGCTGAGATTCAAACCCAGGTCTTCTGACTCCTAGTCCAGTGCTCCTTCTGTTATACCATACAATGCTTTATATCCACACCAGCAGTTCCCTAATTTTTTTAATAGAAGAATCCCCTTTTTAGTTTCAAATATTTTAAGGACCCTCCCCGTGATAGTGGCGGTATTATTAGTATCCATTGATTGAGAAAATGCATGCTGATGAAAAACTGTGATTCAGTGATGCTTTTAAAAGGATCTTTTTTTTTTATCACAAGCATCACATATGCATACACATACATTTAAAAATAGTAGTACATATACGTGGGAAGCATAATATTGATTCCATCTGCAGAAGATATGTTTGCTTATTCACAAAGTCATTGCATTAACTTCATGACTGCCTCAGGGGTCCTGGGCCCAGAGGTTGCACAATAACAACAGCAATAATAATAATGGTGGCTAGCATTCATATAAAGCCTTAAGGTTAGCATAGTGCTTTACATATGCTATCTCAATTGATCCTTATAAAAACCCTGAGAGGCCAGTGCTGATCCACCATGAGGTGGGGAAGGGGGTTAGATGGAAAGGGCTTAGAGTCAGAGGTGTGAGGGTGTGGTGGAGATGTTCATTGTGATCATTTACATTTTGGGAATCATCAAACACTACAAATGGGCTTAATTTATTGTTCTGTTGATTTTTAGACTTAAGAAAGTGATAGAGAAAATGTTAATAATTTATAAAAATTAAAAAATTTATAGCAGCTCCCTTTGTGGTTGCAAAAAACCGGAAACTGCAGAGATGCCAGTCAATTGGGGAATAACTGAACAAGTTGTGGTATATGATTGTGATGGAATACTACTGTGCTATAAGAAATGATGAGCTTAATGATCTTAGAAAAATATGGATAGACTTGCATGAAATAATGAAGAGTGAAATGAACAGAACCAAGAGAATGTTGTACATAGTAACAGTGAAATTGTTTTAAGAACAACTTTGAGTGACTAAGTCATTTTGACTATTATAAATACCCAAATCAACTACAAAAGATATGTGAAGAAAGATGATATCTGCATCCAGAGAGAGAACTGATAAATAGAAGTATGCAGAGAATGGTTTTACAAATATATACATATTTGTGTCTAATGGTAGCTATCTCTAGGGCAGGGAGGGGAGGGAGAAGGGAGAGGGGAGAGGGAAGAAAAAAAGAAAGTTACATGATTATTATATATTTAAAAGGAATAGCAAGTTATACATAATAGATTTGTAGCTTCATACACAATCATCTTTTTCTCTACTCTACTATGTTATGGAAATGCTTGTTTTATTTCTTAAGTTCAGAATAAAATAAAAAATAATAATACCAATTAAACTTAAGTGTGTTATGTGTACATTTTTTAATGTAGGGCCAGTTGTTAAACATTAACTAGCATACTACTAAATCAGAGGTACTCCTAGAGTTCCCCTAAATTTATCCTTGATTCCCCTATTTAGCTTCCTTATCTCTTGCCCCCAATTCTGACCACAGTAAATGCTAATGTTTATATAGCTCTTTAAAGTTTACAAAGCACTTTACATACCTTGCTGAATTTGAACCTGACAGCAACCCTAGTGTGATAGGAACTATGGATATTATCATGCCCATTTTACAGATAAGGAAAATGAGACTCAAAGAGATTAAACAATTTGCCTAGGTCAGGTATACCATACAGGGTTCAAAACCAGGTCTTCTTTCTTGGCAAATTGAGTAATATGTTATTCCAGGAACTCAGAGGCAAGCTAGGGCGTGCAAGTTTTCAGTGATCCCAAAGGGGTCTGATCCAGAGCAAAGTCTGATTGTTGCCCCACCCTGGTCTGTTCCTGACCTAGGTTTGGGTCTCTGCGCAAGCCAATATCAAACAGCTAGAAAGCTCTGTTGGTTCAAAGTCGCAGAATTGTTGGTTCTTCTTCGGTCTGGGTTTCCTGCCTTCATTATTTCTTTACAAGCTAGGCTAGATGCTGGAACTAAGTCTCTGCTCTAAGTCATACCACTGTGACTGACTTCTGAACTTCCTTCTTTCTTGGTATACAGCTCAGGGCCTCTGTACCTGAGAAAGGCAACCCCACCAAACCCTGATTCAGAGGTCCTTCTCACTCTGCCCAGGATTAGGTAGTTGGCAACAAAGCTGCCAGTTTGAACCTGTCCCTGTTGTGGTGCTCCTGTGTGGGTCTGAGGGGGTCAGAGTATGGGTTTGGGACCTCCTTTTGTGCTTGTGTGTAGTCTCTCCCTAGCGTGCTAGAGTGCTCCAAGCTAGGCTTGCTCCTGTCCCAACCATGTCACCACTCCTCTCTGTCTGTCTTTCTATGGCTACATAAGCTGAACAAAGGAATCTTTTTTTTTCTGGATTTCTCCATCAGGATTTGGTACATTTTATAGATCTCTTTGGAGGAATTGTGAATGGGAACTCAGCTGCATTAATTCCTTCTACTTCTGTCAAACCCAGGTCTTTTTGACTGAAAATCTAGCACTCTATCCACTGGGCTAGGCTGCCCCCTCCACAAAATACTGTTTTGACCTTTGGGAGAAGGAAGGAGAGGATAGGAGAAGGAATGAGTAGGAGAGAACCCATTCATGGCAGAGCAAAATTAAAGCAATAAATGATGACCATAACCCTGCTTTGTCTCAGTACACTCCTCAACTATCCCAAGCCTAGCTCAGCTGACAACTTTCATACACAAACATCCTTTCCTTTTGAATGTGTAGTCTGTTCTCTGAGAGGAATCACACTGACCAGATCAAAAGTGTACCAAGCTAGGCCTGGGAACCACAGTTTATTTTGCTCCGTTTGAACAAATAACAGAATGACCTTTATGGGTTCTGCTATCCTGAGACCACTACCAGCCTCCTACCTAGGAGGATTCAGTTTCTGTCCTCAAGGAGTGCTAGGAGGCTGCTTGGCATAATGAAAAAAAATCCAGAGGTCCTGGATTGCAACCTTGGCTCTGTTACTATTAGCCATTTATGTCCATTGATTGAATTCCCCTGGGTTCAAATTCTGTTACTCTGCTACTGACTAGCTATGCGACCTTGGATACATCACAGAGCTGCAGTTTTTTTATTTGCAATCTGAGAGCACTGTACTAAATGATCTCTAAGCTTGTGAACTCTATTTTCAAATCTTTTTATGTATGGTGAGCACTGGATCTCCCCCACCCCCAACAACTAACCATTGGCACACTGTTGTTGTGTCACTTCAGTCGTGTCTGACTCTTCATGACCCCATTTGGGATTTTCTTGACAAAATTACTGGAGTCATTTGCCATTTCCTTCTCCATCTCATTTTACAGATGAAGAAATTGAGGCAAAGAGGGATAAGTGATTTGCCCAGTGTCACAGCTAGTAAGTGTCCGAGGCCAGATTTGAACTCAGGAAGATGAGTCTTCCTAATTCCCAGTCCACTGTGCCACTTAGCTGTGTTTCTTGCCCTATAACTGAAATGCCCTGTAGCACCATGGACAGGGGGGACCAGGGCATTGAGGACCACTGGACACTTACAGAATCATGGGATATCAGATCTGGAGAGGACTTTAGAGATTACTTAATCGAAAACCACGCTTCACTTGAGAAATGAAACCCAGAGAGGCAATGTGGGAAAAGCACTGGATTTGAAGTTCAAGGAGCTGGGTTCAAATCCACTTACCCCTGCCTGTGATCTTATGTTGTCTCTTAGCCTCTCTAAGCTTCAGTGACCTTGTATGTAAGATGATGAGGTTAAATGAAATGATTTCTAAAGCTCCTTCCACTCCTAAATCCTACAAGGACACATTCTGATATAGAAAATCAGGAAATGCAAATGAAGGTGAAAGGACTTTCTCAAGGTCAAATAGCCAGTCAGTAGGAGAGTCAAGACTCAAACTCATATTGCCAGACCCCAAGGGCAGTACATCAAGTTGCTTCCTACGGTCACTAACAGCATTCCTCACATTTGCTCGTGCCTCTGAATCCTCCTCACCAGAAAGGCAGGACAGCAGAAAGAACATGGATTTGATTATCAACTGGTTGTTGATTGACTGACTGATTTCACACACTTTTAGGAAAATCCATCATTATCTCTTCATACTCTTCAAGCCCTTTCATCTGTTTCTTTCTCTCCTCTTATTTAGCTACAATACTGTTTTAGCCCCTCATCATCTGTCACTTTGATTACTCCAATAGCAGCCTAACTGGGCCTTTTGCCTCATGTTTCTACCCTCTTTAATCCATCCTACACACAACCGTCAGATTGATATTTCTCAAGCATAAATCCAACCACGTGACTCGTCTGCTCAAAAAGCTTTAAAGGCTCCCTATTGCCTCTAAGACAAAATATAATCTCTTTTTGGCAAGTCAAGCCCTTCACAGGGTGCAGCTAGGTAGTGCAATGGATAGAGCTCTGGCCTTGGAGTCAGGAGGATCTGAGTTCAAATCTGACCTCCACACTTGACACTTACTAGTTGTGTGACCCTGGGCAAGTCACTTAACCCTGATTGCTTCACTAAAAAGCAAAAAAAAAAAAAAAAAGCCCTTCACAATCAGTCTGTAGCCTTCCTTTCCAGGTTTCTTTCTTTCTTTCTTTTTTAACATATTACTTCCCTTCCCACACTTCCTATCCTAACCAAACTGGTCTACTTTCTATTCCTCATACATAATGTTCCTTTTCCCATCTTTGTACATTTGTCTCCTAGCTAAAATATGCTCCCATATGATTTATGCTTCTTAAAATGGTGTTCAAAGTTCAACCCAACTGCCATTTGCTATATGAGGCCTTCCCTGAGCCCCTCTCCCCATGCTAGTGCCCTGCCCTCTGAAATTACTTTGTGTTTACTTTGTTCATATTTTGGTCTTACCTATTAATCCCCCCCACCAAAAAAGAGAAGAATGTAATCTCTTTGAGGACAGGGCCTGTTTCATTTTTATCTCTTTATCCCAATGCAGCCGACACAGTTCTTAGCAGAAAACAGACATTTTATAAATGCTTCTCAAATGAATCAAGCTGGTGACTGGTGAAGGGGAAGATAGTAACAAGAGGGGGAATTAAAAAAAAAAAACGGTGAACTATGTCACCAGTAAAACAAGGAAAATTTTGGAAGCTTTGCTGTCATCTAGCATAGGATAGACAAAGAATGATAATAATAATATTAATAGCAATAGCAAACATTAATATTTGCAAGCCTTACATATATTAATTTATTTTATTCTCACAACAGCACTATGAGATAGGTGCTATTATCATTCCCAGTTGATGAACGGGGAAATTGAGTCATAGAGAGGTTAAATGACTTGCCCAGTCCTGGACAAGTTTCTGAAGGAAATTTCTGAAGGAAGATTCAAGCTCGGGTCTTCCTGACTCAAAATCCCACACTCTATCCACAATGCCTCCTAAATGCCTTAGAAGGCATTGATCACACCAAGATCCAAAGAGTTCTTGAGACTCTTCCTTGCCTCGCCCAGGAAACTTATTAAGTGCAAGGTACTTGCACTTATAATATAATATGCTATTATATAGGTATTATTATATTATATAGGTATTATATAGTATATCATGTAATACACTTATATAGTATAATAATATACTATACAATAGAGATTAAAAAAAGACACAGTCTCTATCCTCAAGGAACTTATAATATATTACTACATATTATTACTGTTATATGTTACAAAATAATTTATTACAATAGAATAATTGCAATAGAAATCAATATGAGACCAGTTATAAGGGAGGGCTGGCTAATGAGGACCAATGCTTAGAGCAAGATTTCTCAACCTTAATAAGACTGCTTTGGCAATCTGCTGAAGCCTCTGGGCCCCTTCTTAGAATGATGTTTTTAAAGGCATAAAATAAAATACATGGATTTACAAGGGAAATCAATTATATTGAAATGCACTTATCTGAATCTTTTTAAAAACAAACCAGTTTAAGAACCCCTGCCTTAGAATGTGCTCGGATTTGCCCTTCCTGGTGGATTATAAAGAACATTTGCAATCTTCTCTGCTTACTGCCAATCTAACATGTGGCATTTGGGAAGCTGGTTTTGGCCATGATGAATCAACATTAGCACAACATGAAGATAAAAAGGCTTCTGGCTCCCTGAGGAGCTGGAAGGACTGATGACTCAGGAGAGGCTGAGCTGGAACTAAGTGTGCATGCACAAGGTCCAAGTGAATGATTTCTCACTCTTTTTCCTGGCGGCTTTCAAGTGAGGACTGCTCTGAGTTGCCCCATGGGGGAAGGGCCGCTGCCCTCTCCCCTACCCTGTAGCTGTGTGTCCACCAACATATGTCACCTCTGTTTCTTTTGTGTTTGTTTGTTTTTTTTCTTCCTGATTTAAGGTGAATGAGTGCCAAGCAACCAGTGAGGCTGGGAAATCCATCAAAGCCATCAGAACTTGCCCCAGAGGTCAGGGCTGAATGGCAGCTGAGGAGTCCATTAAGGGTTGGAGGATACCACAGTGTTTACAGCAGAAGCAGGGATCTCCAAGCACAAAGAGCAAAAATCGCTGGGCAGAAGACTTCTATTAAACCATATAGGAGAAACCCCAGTGGAACAATGGAATGAGTTGTGCATAGCCAATGCCATGCCCAGAATTGAACTCAGTGTATCCTCTGTGAAGAGAGAAAAGGACTTCTGGGGCCAAGAATTAAGAGGGACCCCTTAGCCCATGCTTTCTATACCTGATGGGTAGGTAGGTGGCACAGTGGATAAAGCATTGGGCTAGAGTCAGGAAGACTTAAGTTCAAATCCCCCCTCAGATACTTATTAGTTGTGTGGCCCTTGGGCAGGTCATTTAACTTGTTTGCCTCAGTTTTCTCATCTGTAAAATAGGAATAATAATAGCACCTACCTTGCAGAGTTGTTGTGAGGATCAATGGGATTATAATTATAAAGTGCTTAGCACAGTGCCTGGCACATAGTAAATGCTATGTAAATGTTAGTTATTATTAATTATACATGTGGTTTAGTCACATTGTACTTCCAATTTGAATATATTTTCACTAGGGACCTTGGGCATGAAAGGAAAGAATATTCCCTTGAGGTTGGGGGGATTGTTTTATGACTATTGCTCTTACCATGACTTCTTAGTAAATACCTTTTTCTAGAAACTAATAGAGTTCTATTATTTGATTGATATTAGGGGCACACTTCATAGGGTCTTGTAAGCTATAGCATTAGAAACCATAACCACTCAGGGGTACTTTAGACCTCCAAAGGGAGAAATAGTAAAACTTTCATTTTGAGACCTAATCTGCTAGCCCAGTGTGTTGGGAGAGTGAGCCCAGAGATATTGCTACATAGTCATTATATATAAATGCACAAGAGATACAATAATAATAATGATGATGACGATGATCCATAAAGCTCTTTAAGGCTTGTGAATACTATCTTATTGTATCCTCTATAACAAGAAGGCTGGAAGGTAGGTGCTATTATGATCCTTATTTTATAGATGAGGAAACTAAGGCAGAGAAGTTAAGTAACTTGCCTGGGATCTCATATCTAGTAAGTGTCGGAGGTTGGATTTGGTCAGATCTTCCTGACTACAGGTCTAGCATTCTACCCACCAGTAACTCCTACTTAGCTCCTTCTAATTAGTATAAAGTAGCTTTAGATCAGAAGACCGAGAATTTTTTTTTTTACTACCTTTAACAAGGAAAGCTTCAAGAAGGTTAAGCTGAGTCCTGAGGAAGGAGTAGAATTTCCACAGGCAGAGGTGGAGGTTAGGGAGAGTGTGCCAGATGGAAAGAATGGTGTGATTTAAGGTACTTAAAGGATTCTATTCAGGAAACAGTGAAATAGTCAAGTTGGGCTGAAATACAGATTATCAGTAAATAAATAGTAGTGGCAGGGACAGTTTCATTTCTGTCTTTGCATCCATCATCAGTGCTTAGTCAATATTTGTTGGTTGCATCAAGGCCAGAAGGATGGATTAAGAACAGATAGTGAAGGTCATCTTTCCCCATATTTGCCCTTACATCTTGATTTACACAATCCATGCCCTAACCATCGCCTGCCGGGATGACTCCAACCACCTTGCTAAAAATTCCCAGTCACATTTCCATAGCATTTTAAGTTTTACAAAGTGCTTTCCTCACGACAATGCTGTGAAGTCAGCAATGTAAAGATTATGTCCATTTTACAGAAGAGGGGATTGAGGTTGAGAGAGGACAAATGATAACCCCCAAAGGCACACAACTGAAAGCAGAAGAGCCAACATTTTAATTAATGTCTCAATTCCAAGTCCAGTGCCCTTTCCACTATGCCACACATACCTTTCAGCTTCCACAATCTCCTATTGATTCATAGTATCTAGAACTTTAATGGAGCCCAGAGAATACCTAGTCTAATCCCCACTATTTGACCAAGGGACTGGAATTCCCCTTTAACTCCAATGTCACACACCCAATTGCTGTTAACGAAGGTGCTGTACATGGTCATTGACCAGGCAGGGCACCATTACAGTCACCCAGGTTCAAAAGTCTCACTGTCATCTTTATTCTCACCTACCACATATATCCAGTTAGTTGCCAGATCTTATTCTTTTTATTTCCACGTCTCTTGAATTCGTCCGCTCCTCATCACTCACACAGCCACCATCCTAGTTCAGACCCTCATTGCCTCTCCCCTGGATTATTGTAATAGCATCTTATTTGGTCTTCCTGTCTCAATCCTCTCCATAGTCCAATTCATCATCCTCCACACAGCTGCCAAAGTGATTCTCCTAAAGTGCACACATCTGATTATCACTCTATTACTCAAAAAACTCCAATGGCTCTCTATTATCTCTAAATCAAATATATGTAACCCCAAGATTCCTATATGTCCAGCCCAGATAGTGCTACTGTGGAGACAAGAGATTCTGACCACACCTTATTCAATGTTATATATAAATTCCTCTGGCCTTTGAAACTCTTCACAACCTGGCCCTTTCCTACCTATCCAGTTTGATTACCTATTACTGCTCTTCACAGGGCAGCTAGATGGCACAGTGAATAGAAAGCCAAGTCTGGAGTCAGGAAGATTCATCTTCCTGAGTTCAAATTTGGCTTCAGACACTTACTAGCTGTGTGACTTTGGGCAAGTTACTCAATCCTGTTTGCCTCAGTTTCCTCAACTGGAAAATGAGCTGGAGAAGGAAATGGCAAACCACTCCAGTATCTTTGCTCAAACAGGGTCACAGAGAGTTCAGGACATGACTGGAATGACTCAATAACAACAACACCTGCTCTTCATGCACTCTGATCCACCTAGACTAGTGTCCTTGTTGTTTTGCACACACAATGTTCCATCTCTTCTCTTTGTGCCCTTGTATTGGCCATTCTCCCACCCCGAAATGCTCTCTCTCCCCATTTTGACTTCTTAAAATCCCTGGTTTCCTTCACAACTCACCTCAAACACCTTCTTCCACAGGAAGCCTTTCTTGTACTCTACCAACTGCTAGTGCCCTCCCTCTCAAAACTACATTGTGCTCCTTTTGTAAGTATTCTGTATATTTGTGTGTGTGTGTGTGTGTGTGTGTGTGTGTTGTCTCTCCAATTAGAATATAAATCCCCTGAGGAGAGGTACTGTTTCACTTTTGTCTTTGTAATCCCACCACTCAGCACAGCGACTGGTACATAATACCCGCTTAATGATTGTTTGTTGATTGATTGCCCCAGGCACAAAGATTCCTACTTACAGCCCTGATACCACACTGATCGCCATCCAACACAGAATTAAAAATAATCTCCCTTAAGCATCTGCAAGGTTCCTTCCAGCTCTAAACCCTATATTTCTGTGATCATTTTGATCTTATTACTCCCCATTGGAACCCATAATGGTTTCCAAATGGCACTTAAATAAAATGACAATTCCTAATAGTCCCCTTTGAGACTTTGCAGTTGTATTTCTCTTTTTACTAAATCCATGACTATTCTATTCCTACCAGGCCAAACAATTTGCCATTTTACCTGCAGCCCCTGATGTTTTTCTGTGTGTTTTTTGTCCCACTCAGGATTCCTTCCATTTTGCTTTATGATTAGTCATGTCCCTCCTATGCTTCAAAGGTAGATTCAAATGACTAGATTTACTTTTCCCAGAAATCCTTCCTTGACTCTGATAGCCCTTATGTCTCCTCAGATGTAGTATAAAGCACTTCATTATGCTTATGCATAAGGCAGTTTTTTTTTCTTGTTGTTTAGTCATTTCAGTGGTATCCAGCACTTCTTGACCCCATTTAGGGTTTCCTTGGCAAAGATATCGAAGTAGTTTGCCATTTCCTTCTCCAGCTCATTTGACAGATGAGGAAACTGAAGCTAAGAGGGTTAAGAGACTTGCCCAGGGTCACACAGCTAATAAGTGTCTGAGGCTGGTTTTGAACTCAGCTGTTACTGTGTGCTGCAAAAAGAGCAAATGTCAAAGTTCAGATGGAACTGGGTTTAAATTCTGTCTCTGATGCTTATCCATGTGACCCTGGGTGGGGCAACATAGTTAAACACTCTGGGTCTCAGTTTTAAATGTGGGGATAATAATAACTGACAAAGTTTGCAAAGCATTTTACAACATAACCTCACTTGAACCTTACAACAACCTTGTGAATTAGATGCTAAAAATTTAATTATCCCCATTTTACAAATGAGGGACCTGAGGCTCAGGATGTTTAAGTGACAACGATGGTTCCACAGCTAGTAAGCATCAGAAGCAAGTCTTTACAACTCTAAGTATTAGCACTCTGTGATGCTGCTATTATCACATCTATAATGCTCCCTATGTAACAGGGTTGGTAAAACAATCAAATGATATTAATGTGTGAAAAGTGCTTATGTAATTTCCTATATAGTTTCTATATAAATACTAGCTATTATTCTATATTAATAGCTAGGTGGCACAGTGGATAGAGCAATAGGCCTGGAATCAGGAAGACTCATCTTTATGAGTTCAAATCCAGCCTCAGACACTTATTAGCTGTGTGACCCTGAACAAGTCACTTAACCTTGTTTGGCTTAGTTTCCTCATCTGTAAAATGATCTGGAGAAAGAAATGGCAAACCACTCCAGTGTCTTTGCCAAGAAAACCCCAAATAGGGTCACAGAGAGTCAAACATGACTGGAAAATGACTGAACAACAACAACAACAAAATTGTATAGAGGCAATGCGGCATAATGGATAGAGATCTGGCTTCAGAGCCAGGAAGACCCAGATTCAAGCCCTATTTCTGACACATTATAATATCACATATATGCACACATACATATGTATGTCTATTCATATGCATATAGTGTTTTAAGGTTTGCAAAGCACTTTCAGTATGTTAACTCATGCTGGAAGTGTGACCCTAGGCACGTCAATTAAACTCTCAGTGTTTCCAGGTCAATCTCTGCCAAGGAGGTGATGACCCTCATTAGTAGAAGTGATACCCCATAACAACGAAATCACAAGTCCAGTTCCTAAGTCTATTATTATATATAATCTGTACAACTCTGAGGTGTTATCTCTGTTTCCTGTATTTCCCTTTATCTGTGTTCAAGTATACTTTATTGGTACTTATACACAATGAAAATGGCACATTGGGAGTGATTCATGTTGGGTGTAAATCAATTGCATGTACATGTTACCTCTAATGATGGCTTTGTGTATAAGAAGTGCCATCAATGATTTCTATGACAGGAAAGGGAGAGAGGCCAATCATCTAATGAGAGAAAGATGGAGACAGAGAAAGGGAAGAAGAGAGAGGGAGAGAAAGAGGAGGGGGAGAGAGAGAGAGAGAGAGAAAGGGAAGAAGAGAGAGGGAGAGAAAGAGGAGGGGGAGAGAGAGAGAGAGAGAAAGAGAGAGAGAGAGAGAGAGAGAGAGAGAGAGAGAGAGAGAGAGAGA
>NW_020945014.1:4431387-4536373 GCF_900497805.2 Vombatus ursinus | reverse complement strand
AGAGAGAGAGAGAGAGAGAGAGAGAGAGAGAGAGAGAGAGAGAGAGAGAGAGAGAGAGAGAGAGAGAAAGGGAATGTGTACCTGAGACAGAGACAGAGAAAGACAGATTGACACACAGGAACAAAAAGATGGAGAGGTAGCAAGTGAAAGAGAGACAGAGAGAGCTAGGAAGAGGGAGAGAAACAGAGAAAGACAGAGAGAGAGAATGTGTATACAAGAGAGACATACAGACAGACAAAGACAGTGAGGATAGACCCACAAAAGGCAAGTCCTCCGGGGCACTTCATCCTTTATAGAGGGTTTGAATTTTCTTTAAAACATGAACATGAATTGTACACAGTGTATTGCAATGAAAATATATTGCACTTTACACTGGTGGGGGGACTTTGAATATGTGTCATTTCTCCCTCTGTTATTCTAAACACTTCCAATCATTTCTTCTACTTCATTTAGAACAAGGGCCAGCAAACTATACCCTCTTTATCCCTCCCCCACCACCCCAGGAGAAAAGCAGTTGGAGGACAGTTGGATTTGGCCTGCGGGCCACCTAGTTTGCTGCTAGGTCCTGATCAAAGAACCACATAACTATAAACTGTTAGCTCTGGAAGGAAACTTACAGAGATTATGCAATGGTTTTGTCCCTTTTGTCCAAACTACAAGTTTGTTTTCACTTTATATCACTTACATATGATTATATATGGCAACACTAAGATCTTCATCTTTGTTTGTCTTCACAAAGATTTGTTAACCTAATTATATACTCAACTGAACAAAGACAAAGGTTTGCCCAATATACCTTGGGGGCTCGAAAACTGGCTGGGATAGTCCAGGCTCAAGATCCCTAATTTAGTCCAGTCCCTTTATTTTACAGATAAGGAAACTGGTGCCTAGAGAGAGATCTGTCAGTGGTCATGAACTGTGAGAGTCTGCCCTCTTCTCAAATCTTGTTCATTCTTAGTAGAAAATAAAGTGCTTACTATGTGCCAGGTACTGTGCTTGCTAAGTACTGAGGATATACAGAAAAACAAAACAAACCAAAACCAGTTCTTTCCTTCACATCCTAATGGGGGAGACAACACGTAAAGAGTCAGGTACATACAAGATATAGACAGAAGGCAATCAGAAAAAGGGTAATATTAGATGTAGCTGGGGTTGGAACCAAGAAAACCTCTTGTAGAAGTCCTTGAGTTGAGTCTTGCAGAAAGTCAGAGATACTAAGAGGTGGAAATGAGGGGACTTAAAGTCAGGCCCCAACAAGAGTTTAATTGGCCTAAGGGTTCTTAAACCTTTGTGTATCATTGATCCCTTTGGCAGTCTGAAGTCTATAGACTGAAAGTATGGACTGTTGGAACTATGAAGTCTTCGGACCCCTTCTTAGAATGTTTTTAAATGCATAAAATACATGGGGTTACAAAGTACACTAACTGCATTAAAATATAGTTATCAAAATAATTTTTTAAAAAACAAGTTCTCAATTAAGAACCCCTCTAGACTGAGAATCCAAATTTTACAGAATAAATCCTTTTATTTTTATTTTTGTTTTATTGTTGTTCATCTTTTATATTTTTATTTTATTTTTAAAATGAACATACTTAAAATACCAAAGAATAAAATAAGTTTCAATGAAATAATCCTCCTAGATTGACTGGCACAATTAGAACATTAGTAAACCTTAAGGGCTAGATCGATGGCACTCTTGCAAACAAAACACAGGGAATAGATATAGTCAACAACTTTCAGGATAAATGTCATGAAGGTAGACTGAATTTGATAAATTTAGTGAGGTCTATGTACAGGCAGTACACCTTCCATGACAGAAAAATATGAAGGGTTTATTCCACTGATTAAAAAAAAAGTATTAACAGATCCAGACACTCTCATTTCTTTTCATTGTATCTTGCATCTGCAAAATTTCTGTGCTAAAGCTACTATTTTAAGTGACAATTTGTAGCAAGTTAAAAGTATCATTAACTATATTCATGCAAATGCAACATAGCGTCTTCAGTTTCCTAACATGCTAAAGTTGAACGATGAAGTTGAACAATTCAGTGTGAATTTGCCATGTTATTCTAAAGTGCATTGGCTATTGCAAGGACAGGTGTTAGCTAAAATGTTATCTCTTCGAGAACAGATAGTTAAATTTTATGAAGAAGAGATTCAGCAATGTAAATTATTGAAAGAAGATTTCTATAGGAATGCTGCATTTCTGTGTGATGTCACATCAAATCAAAACGACTTGAATACTTCTTTGCAAGGTAAAACTAAGTCTATATATGACATATGGCAAAAAAAAAATCCAAGCATTTTGGAAAAAGCTATTTTTTTTCAAAACACTTCTTCAAAAGGAAATTTCAGATGAACATTTTCCACATTTAGCAAAGGTCATTGATGAACAAGATGATATATTCGAATTATTTGAAGAATACTCAGCTGTTATAGACCTATTAATTGGAGAATACAATGAAAGGTTTACTGACTTTGAGAATCATGACATCATACACTCAAAGTAGCATTTCAGCTTCACCTCACTGATATCACCAAGGCACCTAAGGATGGAATTGGTTGAGCTCTCAGTAGGTGACATTTTAAAGTCATTGTTTGATGCTAAGAAAGATCCAATTGAAATATGGAAAAATGCAGTAGAATACCAATACCTTCAGCAACATGTCTGAAAAATGCTTTCTTGCTTTTCAACCACTTGTTGCTGTGAATCCACATTCTCCTACCTAACCTAAATCAAGACGCCCTTAAAGTCACAAATGACTGATAACCATCTAGAGGATCAACCGAAAACTGCAGACCTCCATGCTGCAACCAAATATTCAAATGTTTTCCAACAAAAAGCAGACACAACAAAATCATTAAAAGGTCAATTAACTTCAAAATTAACAAAATAGTTTTCTTTTTTTAAATTATTAAGTACATAGCAGTTAGATTTGACAAAATAATATACATTTTAAAGTATATCTAATTGAAATTTCTTGAATGCAGTCTTATTTGATTACAGTTAAATATTAATTCAACCTTCCAACATGAAAAGGCATCCCACTATGGTATAAAATATGGGGCAACTAATTTATTCCTACAAACTAAATATAAAAGACACAAAGTACTCATTTAATGGAATGACTTAAACAGTAACTCATTAACAGGACTTAAACAGGACTCAGTAACTTAACTACTGTTACAATATGCTGAGAGGCTGACAGAAAAACTTTATCAACATAAAAGAGTTAGCAGGGATGCTTATGGGGTGTTTAACTTTTCACCTCAGCTAGAAACTGTATGAACAACTTCTGGCACATGACTGTTGGTAAAAAAACAGCCCAGCTTGGGTATTCCTCTGGTCAGAAGTTGCCCTATCTGATTCAGAAGCTTCTTCTCTTGCTTGTCTGTTCATGCATCTGCCACTACTTCTTCCCAATGGGTCCCAGGACCTCTGACCTCCAGACCTCTCAAAATCATAGTCACCTCCAAGCTTGAACATATCTACCTTGAAATGAAGCTTAAGTCATTTACTGAGAAGAGAAAACATAAAGTAGAAAAGGCATCTATGGGCCCAAGTATGAACTTGCTTAGTTGGGTCCATGCTTCATGTGGGCCTGAGGTGGGGGAAAGAAGACAGTCCCTGTTCCTACCCCCTCCCCAGGGACTATAGAGTCTAGAGTACATGATATGCTATACAGGAAAGTCAAAACAGAGGTCAAGCTGGAAATGGTCTCTTCTTCTAACTGGTGAAATACCTAGCTCTGTTCTCCCCCTCACTGCCTAGAAATGGAAGGAGGACTGATGGGCCACTTAGAGCTTATCACATCATATCATAACTCCAAGTCACCCCAGCACTGAACTACCACATGGCCCCAGTATATCCATAGAGTGGGAAACTCCAAGCTTGTGCAATGGAATAATCCTTGATATGCTTTTTTTTTGTTTTTCTTGATAACAATTTTCAAAGGATCATAGGACTTAAATCTGGCAAGAACCTTAGGGACCATTTAGTTCAATTTCCTCATTTTACAAGGAAAGAAAATTAAGGTGAAGAGATTTATCCAAGGAGTAAGAGCAGAAAGTGGGTGGCAGCAGAAGAATTCAAATCCAAGTCTTCTGGCTCTGCCCCAGTATCTTTGGAAAGAAAACCCCAAAGGGGCCAGGAAGAGTTGGACAGGACTGAAATGACTGAATAACACAACAAATCTGGTTCCAAGTCTACTTCCCTTTTCCCTATTGTCCACAAGTTAAATTGACATTCAAATAACCAGTTTACACACAAATAAAGACCCAAAAGGGTTTATGGAAACTGCTACTCTTATTTCAGGCATCATGTTTAGATTTCTCAGGGGCTATCATTACTTGCTGATTTGCGAACAGACAAATGTGTTCATTCAGCATTAAGTATTCTCTGGCTAAGATATATCAGTTTAGTCTGTTAACTGAGACTGAGGGTCAGAGCAGCTCAGCTGTCTCCCAAGTCCCCGCAGGAAAAAAAAAAAGAAGCCTTCTGTGGAAAAGTCTCTCTGAACTAACAAAGAACAGATGAGAGGGGCAGATGAGAGCAAACCTGATACTTCAATATTTCCAAAGATCTGTGATTTTGTAAGGAGGGAATGTTTGTGACTCCGTTTACAACCCTACTACACCTAGGAAGAAGTTTCAGTTTCAAGAGTTTCTATGTCTCCCCTTCCCCCCCAAAAATAATTGCCAGGTGGCCAACCTTCTCTGCACTTGGCTAGGCTGGTCCTCAGACAACAGCCCCGAATCCCAATTTATCAGGCTTGTTTTCTAACTATTCCCACAATCATCAAGGCAGGGCAATTGATCTGTGTGGTAAGAAGGCAGCAGCTGTTCCCAGTATCCCTGATGAGGGCAACAGCCTCTCTATAAATCTAAGGTTGTCTATAGCAACCTTCTAAAAGCTCTAATTGAGCTGCCTGTTTCAACCTCTCCCCTCTCAAATCCATCCTACACACAGCAGCCAAACCAATATTCCTGAAGTTTAAGCCTGATCATGCCACTCCCCTCTTCAAAAAGCTCTCTTGACTCCCTATTGCCTCTGGGAAAAAGCATCAACTTTTCTCCAGCCTTTCACAATCTGGCTCCAGCCTAACTTTCCAGGCTTACTACACATTAGTTCCCTTCACACACTCAGCATTCCAGCCAAACTTATATACAGCATTCTATCTCCCACCCCTCTGCCTTTGAACAGGCTGTTTCCCTCGTCTGGAAAACCACCAGTCCTACTCTGAGTCCAGCCATCCTTGCCATCATTTGGGAAAGTTAATTCCTGTAGAGAAGGGTCCAGCCATCCCTACCAACTGTCAACCAACTGCCACATACAGGGAAGGCAAGCCAGCCAAGCACAGACATATCTATTGAAGACCTGGAAAAGAAAGTTCTTGCTACCAAAGTACTTGGAACTGTCAAATGATTTAATGTTAGAGATACAATTTTATCAGTTGAAATGATGTTAAAGAGGAGGCATTACTATTTGCTTTGCCAATGCAGCCTAAGGACCATGGGACTTTTCCATCTGACTTGCAGTTGAAACCTTCCATGTGTTATCTCCTCCATTAGACCGTGAGCTCCTGGAGAGAAGGAGCTGACTTACCTTTTTCTTTGTATCCCTAGTACTCAGCGTAGTACTTTGTGAGTAGTAAGTGCTTAGTAAAGAGTAAAATTCATTTGTTTGTTTGTTCACTTCCGCCTCTCAGAATCCCAGCTTCCTTCAGAGTTCTGCCACCTTCTATAGCATTTATTTCCTGATTCCCATCTGAATACTGCTAGTCTAGTGCCTCTCCTGAAATGTCTTTGTATATATTTTGTATTTAGCCATGTGTATACACTTTATTTCTTCTTGGTAGCATATAAGCATCTTGAGGGCAGGGACCATTTTGATTTTGTATTTGTATCCTCAGTACCTAGCACAGTGCCTGACACATAGTAAGTGTTCAATAGTTAAACAATTGGTAACTTTCTGGTTGTCAGCTGATGCCTTCTAGGTATTCAATTGGTTGGTTGTCCTTTGTTCTTGAAGAGGACCAAAACTGACATCATTATATTGGAGTCAAGGTACAGTGTGTCTGACTGTGACTGATCAAACCAATATGAGCTCAGAAGACTCTACCACAGGCTGGACACAAATAGTCCACATGAACATTTGGAGTGGAGCTATCTCTAAATTTGCATTCCTCACATTTCTTTTGAGCTACTACAGTTTGGCTTAGCTCATAGATCACAGTGCTTTCTTTGATGCAGGCCCACCATGCTGGGTGGTCCTTTGCCAATGTCTCTTATGTCACACAATCAATTCCAAAGTTCTTCAGATTGACTTTGAGAGTGTCCTTGCATTCAGTTGGTACAGAGAATTAGAATGAGAGTTTCCCTCCAACCCCTTCCAGTGACTCCTGGATTAAAGTTGTCATTATCCAGTCATTTCGGTCATGCCTGGCTCTTCATGACCCCATTTGAGGTTTTCTTGGCAAAGATATTGGAGTGGCTTGCCATTTCCTTCTCCAGCTCATTTTACAGATGAGAAAACTGAGGCAAACAAAGTTAAGTGAACTGCCCAGGGTTACACAGCTAGTGTCTGAGACTGGATTTGAATTCAGGTCTTCCTGACTCCAGGGCCAATGCTCTATCCACAGCATGACCTAGCTGCCCCTATGGGTTGCAGGGACAGCTCCCTATCATGAATATAGAACAGGCCCTTCTTAATTCAATGATGAGGTCCTCACAGTAGTATGGACTCAACTGAAGAGGTGGCTTACTGTTCACTTAATAGAAATCAGATTCCCTTTCTTCTAAATATACCTACTTTTGTCGGCCAAGCTTCCTGTGTCAATAGGTACAGTTTGAAGGTAGAGCTGAAGCATTGGGAAGATGAGTATCTGACAAGTGACTGAGTGACTGAAAGTATGTGGCCTCATTTGGCAGGATGCAATTGGTTGGACTCCTGGAGTTTTGCTCTTTGATTTTCTTGTCTGTCCTCACTGACTCGGGAAGGAGTAGAAGCCTGGTAACTATGATGCTACTTTTCTTCTTTTCTGGCTATGAGAGAGATAAGTAGCAATGAGCTGGACCCTGGATTTTCCTTTGCTTTCCTGTGACCCTGGACAGCTCCGAGTCTCCATCCCTCCCAGCTTGCTCTGCTGCCTTGGATATTCTCTGACTCGGAGGTGAACCAAGTAGCAGAGGCCTAGATCTGCAGTTTTTTTCTCCTCTCTCTCTGCTAAGAGGTGAGGAGTCCACGTGTTTGTTGTTCTATTTTCCAAGACAGGTATTGATTGTCATGCATTGTGTTCTTTTTATACCAGTAATTTGCATGTTATATGTTTGGAATTATTGCTGGAAATTTTATTTTCATGACATAGCCATCATTTTTAATTAACTGGTATGTTTGTTTCTGAGCTATGAACTCCCCTGGAGTCTACATTCTGATTAATCTCTAGAGCAAACTTGTGTGTTATCTTGGGGGTGGGGTTCAGATTTGCAGATATGTTAGAGACAAAGACAAAATATTTCAGGAGCATTTGTACCTAAACAAATGTTGGAGTATAAAAATCTCTACAACTGGTCAAAATTGGAGAGTTTCCTATCTTGGTGACTTGGTTAATAGTGAGGCTAGGGGAAAATCTCATGTTATGGTGATGCTGTGGCAATAACAGCATCTTTTTGAGCCCTTCTCTATTCCCCTAAATCAGTGGTTCTCAAGGTGTGGTCTGGAGACCCCTGGATGTCCCTGAGACATTTTCAGGGGTCCATAAGGTAAAAAAAAACAAAACTATTTTCATAATAATATTAAGATGTTTTAATTTCTAAAATGTATCAATAGATAAGAAATAGATAAAATCAATAGACAAAGCTGGGGAGGGGGGCTCCTCAATAATTGTTTAGAATGTAAAAAGGTCCTAGATTAAAAAGTTTAAGAACTGCTACCCTAGGGATTTATGTGCTAGAGTTCACAGTACCCTGGTAGGTAGCAGTCATAGGACTCTCGCTGACCTAGGTTTCAGGATGCTTGCAGAAACCTTTTCATCTTGGTGGTACCTGCTAGAACTTATTCTTCACTGACTTCACTGACTAGCTTTCAAGAAACCAGGCTCCCCCCTACTCCACAATGAGGTGGCAGAGGAAGACTTCAGGGAAATGAATGAAAGAAGAAGAATTTAATAAGTTAATGCTTTTCCTTTCTAGTCCTATGACAGAAAGGAATACCTTCTAATCACTTATGTCCTTGTTGCTGATCAACCTTCATTAACACCAATTGTTATTTACTGGGTGTCCTTGGAATAATGATTATGTGCTTAGATGCTACATTTTTAAAGGGTTTTATAATTGTTTGGAGCAGTGTAGGTGAGGGTAAGGGTGGAGATCCAGAAACTACCACAATGCTAGAAATGTTAGAAACTACCACGATGATAGAAATCACAATAGGACTTCCAGACACAGGCAGAAATATGGAGTGAGAGATGGAATGAATGAAACTCAACACTTTTTGCCTTATCTCACACTACTCACCTACATGAGTTTGACTCAAGCCCCCAGACATGAATATAGCTGCCTCTGTTTAGAATGAGACAACCATCTCTTCCTATTGAAACACCATTCATTCTTCAAGGCCTTATCTTTTCAAATTCCATCTCCTTCAGGAAACTTTTACAGACCACCTTAGCCTCCAGCGGTCTCTTGTTCCTCTATCACAACAACAATAATAAGTAGCTTTTATATATGTGCCAGGTACTGTGCTAAGCACTTTCCAAATACTCTCATTTAATCCTTACAATAACCTTGGAAGGTAGGCTATTATTATCCTCATTTTACAGATGAGGAAACTGAGACAAACAGAAGTTAAATTACTTGCCCAGGGTCACACAGCTAGTAAGTATCTACATAATATAGTATCCCATACATAGGATTACCAAAGAACCAATTATATTGTAATACAGTTATCAAAATATTGAAAAAACAAGTTCTTGAGCCACATGAACATGGCCAGCTAGGTGACACAGTGGGTAGAGTGCTGCACTGGAATCAGGAAGACCTGAATTCAAATCCAGTCTCAGATACATCCTAGCTATGTGATCCTGGGTGAATTGCTTAACTTCTGTCTGCCTCAGTTTCCTCAATTGTAGAATGGGAATAACAATCATAGCACCTTCCTTCCAGGGGTCTTGTGAGGATCAAATGAAACTTTTATAAAGCGCTGAGCACAGTGCAGGGAACATAGTAGGGGCTTAATAAATGCTTACTTGTTTCCTTCCTTCCTTCCTTCCTCCCTCCCTCCCTCCCTTCCTTCCTTCTTTCCTTTCTTAAGAACCCCTGTGCTGTAGCCAAGTACAGGGCCTAATGCACAGTGGGCAGTCAATAAATATTTGTTGTTTGTTCATTCATCCCAAGAAAATTTAATATTTATTAATAATATATCTTGTTGGGAATCTGGTGGTAGTGTGTACAACTATTACAAAATAATAGAATTATCCTCTGCCTTGGGCCTTCACTGTCCTGATTGGTGAATGTGTCACATGACCCACTATATCTAGCAGTCCCAGCCTTGCTTCACATCTCCCCTTGGCCATTTTCTTCCTACCTGCCATACCTGTCACTGTACTCTCTGGACCATTGCAATTTGAACCTGAATTCATATCTTCCTCAGACAGTTACTAACTATGTGATCCTGGGCAAGTCACTGAGCCTCTTTGACCATCAGTTTCCTCATGGTAAAAAGGAGAACAATATTAGCACCTGCCTCCCAAGGTTGTTGTGAGAATCGAATGAGATAGCATGTGAAGCTCTTTGCAAACTTAAACCCCTATGTTAATGCTAGTTCTTATTAGTATTACTGTTGTCACTCTATTGCTCTTGCACACCTTTTCCTCCTCATCCCGTGCTTTTCCAATTCTGGAAGCATAATCAAATCAGTGCTTCCACTACTACTGCAAAGAGTGTGTCCCTTAGCTCCCCCAGGGACTCCATTTGCCATCTTTGGTAGGACAGGAATTTAGCTAGCCTCTGATGTAATTAGATAGCAAACCTGTACAGCTGGCCTGAGCTGATAATAAGGAAATTTCCCTGGTGGATGGCCTAAGGTGCAGGGCCCTTCTGGTATCTGATAATAAGGGACCTTTCTTTGACCTAATGGAACCTCTGTGCTCCTCCCTGTAGGATGCCTCTATCCACACCTTTGTGATGCTACCTAAGGAAAGCAACCATCTGATTAGGTTATGAGGGTTTCACTGAATTTGGATCTTCCTCTGACACTTACTAGCTGCTGTGTGACCCAGCTCCACTGAGACAAACAGCCAAAATTGACAGGATCTGACAAAATGGCTGTGAAGTTCACAAAAAGAAAAGAAAGTCTAGGGCCGTGCCTGCCCTAGCTTGCAAAGGGGCAAGAAAAAAAAAAAAAGCAGGGCAGAAAAGCAGGCAATGGCTTAAACAGATATAGGCTGACCATAGGCAGAATGCAGGCAACTCCACTTGCTGCTGGTGTGACGTCTGTCCAGTGGTTATCTGCCCTCTCACCTGGAAGTGAGAGTACCAAGGATGAGGAGGTGGAAGAGGCACCCTAACCTAACAATTGCATTGATGAAATTGGGGGCTAAGATTGGGAATTACCATACTATGAGGTTGACATTTTTTCATCCAGGTAGAAGACAGCTCTGGACCTCTTTAACCATTCTAATTGATTGGTGACCTCTTGCTCAGTCAGTCAATAAGCATTTATTAATTGCCAACTACATGCCAAGCATCCTGCTAAATGCTGGGGATACAAAGAAAGACAAAATATAGTCCAGTTCAGGGAGTGGGGGAGGGAAGGACCATGATAACTGATAGATTGTGGTAAGACAGGAATTGACTTAAAATACAAGCTGACAAGAATTGAAGAATTTCCCTCTAGATGGATGATCTGGGGAGCCATTGAGAGCCCTCAGCTGGGTGACCATCTGAAGGGGAGGGGCCTCTCTGAGAACTATCTAGGATAGGGGTTCTTGAACAAGATTTCAAGGTGTCTGTGAACTTGGATGAAAGAACAATTACATTTTTATTTCAAAATAATTGATTTCCTTTGTAATTCTGTGTATTTGAAAACATTATTCTAAGGCGTCCTTAGGCCTTATCAGATAGCCAGAGGGACCTGTGACTCACAAAATAGTTAAGAACTCCAACCTATTATAGGGGCTCTCTACTGCTCCTTGGGAGCTCCTCAGACCAGACAGAATAAGCTCCTACACCTCAAGGGAAGCCAGTATCCAGAGACACTCAGAAGACTTGGCAGACAATAGATGGCCTTGGAGAGCCAGGCCTGCTCTATCTTTGTAAAGCTACTGTAGGATGGTACACTTAAGATCCTAAGTGCTTGGTCAAAACCTGAGCTGATAAGGAAATTTCCCCTGGTGGATGGCCTAAGGTGCAAGTACTTTCTGGTATCTATCTGATAAAGAGGAGAAACTGTCCCTGGGATTTCCCAAGTCTGACATTCCTCCCTGGACATCACTCCCATAGATGTGTGGTCCCCAGCAGTCCCCCTTCCGCATTAGAAAGTAAATTCCTCAAGGGTAGGGACTATCTTGATTTTAGCATTTATGACCCTTGCACTTAGCACAGTGCTTGACACATAGTGAGCGTTTAAATGCTTTTTCATTCATTCACACATTTATTCCAGAATTAAAAAAGATTCCCAGGTCATTCAGACCAACTCTTGTGAAGAATGAAGTATATTATCTATAACATCCCTGGCATTTCTTTATCTATACTCTATCCCTGAATCATTAGTCAATCAGCAAGCAATTATTAAGCACCTTCTGTATGTCAGCCACTGTACTAAAAAAAAAAAAAATGGAAACCTGCTCCATTGCTTAGCACAGGAGATAAGGAGCTCACTAGCTCCTTTGGCAATTCCTGGGCTCTAATTCAATAAAATCCAGGGGCTCCTATCACCTCTAGGATTAAATATAAAATCCTTGGTTTAGCATTTGAAGTCCTTCACAGCCTGGTCCCTTTGTGCCTGTCCAATCTTCTTACAACTAACACCCCCGTTCTTCTCCTATGTATTCTACGATCCAGTGACACTGGCCTGTTTGCTGTTCTTCCCACAAGAGACCTCGTCTTCGGACTCTGGGCATTTTCTCTGGCTATCTACCATGCTTAAAATATACTCCTTCCACATTTCCACCTCCTGGTACTCCTGGCTTCCTCTAGGTCCCACTGAAAAAACTCATCTTCTATGAGAAGTCTTTCCTGATCCCCTTTAATGCAAATGTTTTTCCTCTGGGTGGTTTTTTTTTTACTCTCCAATTTATCTATAGCTAGTTAGCATATAGTTGTTTTCATGTGGTCTTCTCCATTAGATTGTGAGCTCCTGGAGAACAGGAACTAATTTTTGCCTTTTTTTGTATCCCCAGGGCTTAATTCAGTGCCAACCACACAGTAGGCATTTAATAAATATTTACTGACTGATTCTAATTGTTCCTAAGTTCTTCTTTTTTCCGTCTGAAATCTGCCTCCCTATAACTTCCACCCTTTTTTCCTAGTTCTGCCTTCTGGGGCCAAGTGGAACAAATTTAATCTCTATTCCACATGGCTTCCCTGGCCAAAGGCCAGCAGCTTGGAATCTGACCACATCCTCTGCTTTTCCTGCCAAAGGTGGCTAAGGCCAAATAATTGCCTGGCCTAATAAGACCTCTGATTAATTCGTTCTACCTTGTGTAGCTCTATTATTCTACTAGATGGTAAACTCCTTGAGGGCAGAGACTGGACCTTGTCAATTTTTGTGTCTCCAACCCTGCCCTGTCCATAGTAGGTGAGTTGATTTGTTTACTGAATCAAGATTCTGCATGGCTTGTCTTTCATCACTGATTCAGTATACAGGTTTACACCACAACACAAATTCATTATAGATTTTAGGGATGCTGGCTGGTAATTAAGATGGCTAAAATTCACAAGTCAGTTTTGACTCAAAGCATTATTTTTCTGTGTTAAGTAGTGTGAGGCAACAAGACAATGGGTACCTTGTCCTTGGTAACAGAAGGCTGTTTTCTCTGTGTAACAATGATTACCCCAGCATCCACTACCTGAAGGTCAAGGGCACTACATTTCACCCCTCTTCCACGCTTCTCTGGTAACCTTAATGGGGTTTGGGAGTGTCTAGGCTCTCTGCCCTTGGCTCCAGACCCCACTGATAGTGTTTCCCAAATTGTAGGGATGAGTCTTTTCTATACTAGTTCCAATTAACCGCTAACAGTCAGATAAGCTTTTACAAAGGAATATTTACTTTGAAGATATAACAACAAATATACAAACACTTCCCCAATACTGAGGGGCATAATTCCCCCTTATGCCAGCTCAGTCTCTAGGGAGAGAAGCAGGAATTTGGTTCACGGTTTAGCTCAGTTCCTATATAGCCCAGTTCCAAGCTCTAAGGCCAAATCCCCAGTTTGGGCTTAAGTCCCATGTGTCCTGGCTTCTCTGTTGGGGCTGGCTGCATGTCTGGCCTGGAATCCTGGCTTCAAGGTCAACATGGCTTAGTTCTGGGTCCAATGAGGATTTCACCTCCTGTACCTGAAACTGAGAAGAACAAACAGAAACCCTAGGCCTGTTTCTCAGGATCACAGTGCCTAAAGGGAGAGAGGGAGGGAAGATATGACTTTCCCCTTCACTGGTTCAGTTCATGGAGCTTAAGCTGTGGGTGGACCCTCACCCTCTCTAGATCAGGGCAGGAAGGTGAGTGTGTGTCTTCATCTTACAGTTTTTAAACATACAGGCTGTTCCATCTATATAGCCAATTGAAAGTGGCTTACTCCCACCCAACATGGATACATATACAAGGATATCTTCTCCCAGAAGCAAGGTCCCTCCATGTTTCATGATCTGGTCATGCTCCAAAGCATCTGTTACATCTGACACTTATTTATTAGCTGTATAACTTGAGAAAAGTTAGTCTATCTGAATCTTAGTTTCTTTATTTGTAGAACTGGAAGTATACTACCTACAATACCAATGACAAAGGGCTTTGAGGAAAGTGAGGAAAGTACTTTGTAAACATTAAATTGCTTTAAGAACAGGAGTTGTTATTGAGCTATCAGTGCCATGTAGAAGCCAAAAATGCTAAAGGGGTCTAACATTACATGACTAGATATGGTGTTCAGATCATACAGAATATCCCAAAAGTCTTAGTGCAGTTATAACCTTTAATAGTACAAGCTGTCAATATTAATTTAATTAATATAATAAGCTTTAATAGCATGAGCTAGTAATATCCATTTTAATTTAATTAATATTAATTTTATTAATAAAATTACTAACATACTATTAAAGTTTAAAACTGCACTAAGATTTTTGGGAGACCCTGTGTAACACTAGCTAACATTTATATTTAAAATGTTTTCATAGGTAATGGCATGGTTAAGCACAGGATATTATGCCAGAAACAAAGTAGAGGAGTCTTATTAGTCCTAAGTGACAAACAATTGTGTATTATTATCTCATATAGATATATTGGCTTATACAGATATATCTCATATAGCATATATATATGTGTGTATATATGTACATATATATAGAGATGTATGTATTATAGATATATCTCATACAAATATATTGACTCATTTGATTCACACAACAACCCTATGAGGCAGGTGTTAAATTATCCCATTTAACAGATTTGCCCAGGATCATAGTGAGAATTACCACAGCCTGATAGAAGAGAAAAACTTGGAGTCAAAAAGAAAAGTCAAGAGCCCTAGAATTGGAGACAGAAGAACTTTGTTGGAGTCCTAGCTCTGAAACATACAACTGTGTGATCCTGGCCAGATCTCTTAGTCTCTCTCAGTTTTTATTTCCTTCTCCATAAAATAGGGCTTTTTAAAAAAAATTGCTTTTACTTTCTATCTTACAGTGTTGTGATGGAAGCATACTGTAAACTTTGAGTTCTTATAGAAATATCATCCCATCACTCACCTAAAATTCCTGCCTCCTCCGGGAAGTCTTCCTTTACTTGCTTAGCCTGTGACCTCTCTTTCCCCTACACCTGCCAATCCCTTGGTCTATGCCTCTTTTCCCAATAATCATAACTCCCATTTCTCCCATTTCAGGTTTATGGAGCACTTTGTTACCACAGCCCTGTGAGGCGAGTGGTACAAGGTTTGTTAACACCCATTTTAGAAGAATGGGGCTCAGAGATCAAAGTGATTTTTTCATGGACACACAGCTTAGTAAATGTGGAAGTGGGGAGCCATGTCAACTGCCTCCAGGTACAGATCTCTTTCTACTATATGATGTTGCCAATTATTGCATTTTATCTTTGTAGCTTGTGTCTCTGTCTTTTCCTCACTAGAGATCTGTTTCTTGCTTTAGCAAAGCTTCTGATAGAGGAAGAAGGGGCTGGGCTCAGTGTGGTACTCTGGATTCTCTCTTAATTCCTTCCTTTCCTTTCCCTTCCAGACAATCTTCCTATCACCTTCTGTACATAGTGCAGAACAAGAAAAATGTTTGATAATCCCACCCCAAAGCCCTCACAATACCATGGCAACAGCAGCTCCATAACAACGGGAGAAGAAGCCAAAGTGGTAGTTGCCAACCCAGGATGCCTCCCATCTGCAGAGGACAAACCCACCAAAGAGAGCATGTTTAGCTGAGTGCCCTCATATGCAGAGGTGGCATTTAAAGGGCATCAGAATCAACACTGAGTGCATGTGACTGGTCCTTTGAAGCATGCATTTTTCTGCCTCATTTGGGACAAAAAAAAAACAAAAACAAAAACAAAAACTCCCAAACTTAAGGTCAGAGACCAATGACCTCGGATTTAATCCAGAGTCTGAGTATCTAATAGCAGAAAAAAAATACAGCATTTAAAAGGTCAGATTAGGAGTAGGAGTGGTAGAGCAGAATTCTCTGGATAGAAAATGGTCCAGTTTGCTTAACAATCCTTGACAATAGAATGAACTGTTTTTTGAGTCTATTAGATTATAAGTTCTATGAGGTCAGGTCCCAGAACTAATCTAAGCTTTTCATCTTCCATGACCTTTTCACACAATATCTGGCTTTTCAACCTCAATGTCCTCCTCAATTCTTCGCCATCTCTTAGCTTCCATGTATATATCCTTTGCCAAATCTTATTTTTCTACCTATACAACATCTCTCAGATACGTTCCCTTCTGTTCACTCACAGACACAATCCTAGCTCAGGCCCTCATCATCCTTCACCTGGACTAGAGTAAGGGAAGGGAATAAATATTTATAGAAGGTCTACTATGTGCCAGGCACTATGCTAAGCACTTTACAAGTTACAAAACCAATTTCATCTGTTTGACTACTGCAATAGCTTTAGTTATAATTGGTCTCCCCACTTCAGGTCTGTCCCTGTTTTAATTCATTCTCCATCAAGATAACCTTTCTAAATTGTAAGTCTGAATATGCCACCCTCCTTCCCTGCTCAATGAGTTCTAGTGGCTCCCTATTACCTCCAGGATCACCTATTAAGTCCCCTATTTGACATTTAGAGCTCTTTATAACCTGGCTCTTTCCTACCTTTTCAGCTTTCTTAGATCTTACTTCCCTGCACATGCTCTACAATGCAGCAAGGTTGGCCTACTTGCAATTCCTCAAATACAACATTCCATGTCTGGTCTCTGTGGCTTTGCCTTGGCCATCCTCCATATCTGGAATGCTCTGCCTTCTCATTTCCACCTCCTACTCTCCCCTGACTTCCTTCACAACTGTTCAAATCCTACTTTTTGTAGCAGGCCTTCCCCAGCTGCCCCTTCACTCAGCTGATTACCTTCATCTATTCTGTATATGTCTTATAGGTACTTTATTTTTTATATATTGTCTCCCCCATTAGAATGTAGGCTCCTTGAGGGCAGGCACTGTTTTCCCCTTTTTCTTTGTATTTCTAGCTTTTAGCATAGTGCCTGACACATTCGTTGTTGTTTAGATGTTTCATTCATGTCCAACTCTTTGTGACTCCATTTGGGGTTTTCTTGGCAAAGACACAAGAATGGCTTGTCATTTCCTTCTCCAGCCCATTTTACAGATGAAGAAGCTGAATCAAATAGGATTAAGTGACTTGCCCAGGGTCACACAGCTAGTAAACGTCTGAGGACAGATTTGAACTCATGAAGTTGAGTCTTCCTGATTCCAAGTGCAGTGCTCTATCCACTGCAACACTTAGCTGCCCTGCCTGACACACAGTTAAGTGCTTAATAAATTCTTGCTGACTGACACAGTCAGTAATAAATGTTCATTGAATGAATGAGTTAGGGAGGAAGAATTCTTCAATGAGCAGTCCCTGCCAAGTCATTGGCCCAGTTTCCTGTGGGCAATCAGTGGAATGAGTGAGACTTAGATACCCATGGTGCAGGAAGACTTTGGAATCTTATTTTATTTGGCACATGTGCATGGAGTTAACTTTCATTTGCACTGAGATCCAGGTGCAGAATTCACTCCCAGGTTAGTCACAATGGAGGAGGAATGGGTCCCATATTCTCTAACCCCTAGAAAAAGGTGGCAGGGGGAGGTGAGAAGCCACGAAGAGAAGAAGCAATGGTAAGGGAAGGAACAGCCCCAATTATCTTCCTCAACTCAAGGACACAAGAATGTGCCTATGGTATAGCAGATCAGCCACTGAACTCCAGAAGGGAGGTGTGATGGTGGTATGACAAGTAAGGGGTAGAGTGGAGGCAGTTATATTGTAGATGTGGGAAGTTATGATGCAAGGCCAGTGGAGGACCGCCAAGGAGAAGAAGCTGCATGCCTTCCTCCTCCTAGATATTGGGCACCCTGATATAAAGCCTTGGTCAATCCACTCTAGTTATGGTGCTGTTGGATAAATTTCATGGAGAACATAATGCTTTTCCTCAAACACAGATCTGTTCATGCCATACTTTATTCAACAAATTCCAGTGTCTCCTCATTTGTCTTCAGGATCAAATATTTGGTCCCAACCCATGATGGGACCAAACTGGCCTTCTCTCTGTTCCTGTTACACACAGCAAACCTTCCATCTCTTGTCTGTATGACTTCACTCTGGCTCTTTTTCATGACCAGAATATACTCCCTCTTCAACTCTGCTTCATAAAATTCTTTCCTTTCCTCAGGTCACAGCTCATCTCAAGTATTACCTACAACACAAAATCTTTCCTGATCATCTCAGCGGCTAGTGCCCTATCTCCCTAATTCCTTCTGTTGATTTTATATTTTTATCTGTATTATATTTATTCTGTGTATATTTATAAATATAATTTTCTCTTTCAGATGGAATGTAAATTCCTTAAGACTATCCCCAATGCTGAGCACAGTGCCTAGAACAAAAGAGGCACTTACAAATGCTTGTTGATTAATGAAGAAGAGAGTCAAATACTACATAAACCAAGGGGAAGGAGGTGAGTTGTGATCATGTATTTGGAGTATTTACACTGATGATGTCATAGAACCTCCATAAGCATATGAAAGAAACACATTAGTGGCAATAGTTTTCCAGAAGCATTATTTTATTTGCCTTAATTTCCTGTGCTCATGATTCTGTGCTCACATCCTAGCTAGATTTCTTTAGGGGTCTTTGTTTATAATTGACTGGGTCTGAGGCATAGGTTTTTACTTAAGAAGACTGAGTTCTGAGTACTGAGACCATCTACCAATGAAAGCTAAGTAAACAACTTGAAGAGACTATATCTGAGCAACTAATAAATGGGTAAATGGGCAGAAGACCAAGAAAGACCCAAAGAGTAATCATGGAAAGATAGCATCTGATGGTTTAAGGGACCTTAGAGGTCATCTAGTCTAAACCCTACCTAAAGCATCAATCCCCTCAATGACATTGACAAGTGGTCATATAGCCTGTAAAAATAATGATAGCTAGCATTTACATGGCACTTTACAAATATCATCTCATTTGATTCCTACAAATGACCTTAGGAGGTAGGTGCTATTATTATCCCCATTTTCAGGTGAGGAAACTGAGGCAGACAGAGGTTAAATGGCTTGCTGAGGTTCACACAATCAGTAACAGTTTGAGGCTCGATTTGAATTCATGTCTTCCTAACTCCAGGTCCAGTATCCTTTCCAGCTCCCTATCTGGTTGCCTAGAACTTGCATTTATATAAGAGGGTATATAGCCCTTTTTATACAACATCTTGCTTGCTCTTTACAACAATTTTGCAAAGTAGGAGAACCTCCAATGGGTCTATGAGTGTATTGATGTAGGTATTCCATCCAAAGTTGCATATTGCAGCCCATCTATTCCTGCCCAACCTGTGCATCTCTTGCCCAAGTTCTCCAATAAGTTTGGCATAGAAGGATCATCAAACATTCTGGTGGTCTTCCTTGCATTCTGTTGGCATCCGGAAGATACCAGTGGAGCACGTCAGCTGTCAATTGGTTAATTCTTTCTCTTGTAACATGACCAGCTTATCTTATTTTGTGATCAAACATTTCTTTGATGATAACTTGTATACCACTTTTTATAATTTCTCATTTGTATTATGTTATTTCCTGCTCAGGCTTACCACATGCTTCTCTATTGCCCTTTGGATAATCCTTGGATTCAATTTTTTGGCTTCTATGTTCTCAAAATAATGAAAAGGAAGAAGGAGGCATAGGCTAGGAGGCTTGAGGAGAGAGGAAAAGACTTGGCACAACAATTATGAGGAATATATCCTGAGTCAATTGGGAAAGAGTTAAAGGATTGCCTTTTGGCCATGAGGGTCAGGCTGAAATTAGATAGCACACATTTATAGGGAACCTAATTCATCCTGGTTGTGGGACTTTCTCTAAGATCATCTAGCAACATGAAAGCAGAAGTAAAAGAAGTCAATGACAGAAATAATCCAGGGCTGTGGTTGGGAAGACATGAGTGAGAACAGGACAAGAGGACAAGGGATTTATGAATAGAGGACAGTATAAAACCAAACTAGTTAAATCTAAGGTCTATATTGGGAAGGGAGGAAAGTGAAGCTAGAGCCGGGGTGCTGGCCTGGAAAAACACTGATGGTTAGAACGACTAACTGATGGCTAGAATTCACAAAGAATAGGTACAGGAGGCATGAGGCATGGGGGAAGCTTAGTAGCTGTAGCATTAACCACTTCCTCCCTTCACTAACCACTAACCACTAACCACTTCATTTACCACAGACAGATCTTCCATTGAGATTATTTCCACTCTAAGATTGCTGGATGGCAGATTGATACCAAGAAAGTTTTCTTGTTCATGGTGCAGCATTTAGACACTCAAATCACCTGGTGAGCGGTTAGTGATCTCCACTGGTGGCGTTTTAGATGAAGGGAGCTAGGAATGGCATTATTATGCCTATTTTACAGAGAGGAAGCTGAAACCCACAGAGGTTAAGTGATTTGTCTGTGGTCACACAGCTAGTAAGTGTCAGAGATCAGATTTGAACTCTAGCTTTCCTGACTCCAAGATTAACCCTCTAGCCATTACACCACATTGTACTCTCTTCCTCATAGGGTTTTTCAGGCGACCTCCTCTGTAAACATAAATGGCTCTATAAAGGTGAGTCAAGACATTTACAAATACATCTGTGTTATACAAGTGGAAACAGAAAGTATATTGACCATAAAAAGGCCATACAACTTTCTAGTTTCTAGGTGAAAATGAGACTTGGAAAAGGGAGCATAATTCATCTCATAACTGAATTAATCCTCCATATTCTTTGTAGTGACATCTCCAATACCTATTCTTTCATTCATTCAGTCAACAAGCATTTATTAAGGGCTTACTATACTCCAGACCCTGTGCTAAGAACTAAGAATATAACTACAAGCAAAATGAAAGCTCCTTGAGGAACTTACATTCTAATGGAGGAAGACAATAATAAAAAGAAGCAGAAGGAACGGTGGAAGAGGAAGAGATTGAAAACAGATGAAGAGAAGGAGTCATGGTAGGCATGGTAGAGAAGTCTCGAGTACAGGCTGGTGAAAAAGGAAGCATTCGCTTCTTCTAAGGAAGAAAGTTAGAGAGAGGCAAATTTAGGTTTGGTATTAAGTAAGAACTTTGTAAGGATCTGAGCTGTTCAACAATGGAATGGTCTGACTTAGGGTATGGTGGGTTCCCTATCACTGGAGGTTTTAAAAAAGAGATTGCATGGTTACTCATTGGGGAATTTTGTAGTAATAGATAGAGCACTGGACTTGCGGTCAGGAAGACCAATATTTGAGTTCTGTTATCAGACACTAGTTATATGGCCTCAGGAAAGCCAACTATCCTCTCTGTACCTCAGTTTCCTTATCTGTAAAATAAGGATAATAATAGCACCTACCTCAGAGGGTTGTGGAGAAGATCAAATGAGGTAACGTGTAAAGAGCTTTGCAAACCTTAAAAGTACTGTATAAATGTTAGTGTCATCATCATCGTTGTGGTTATTTTGGGGGTTGGAATAAGATCACAGGATCATAGATTTAGAGCTAGAAAATACCTTAAAGGCCAATGAGTATAACTACCTCATTTTACTCTTGAAAAAAACTGAACTACATTTTTAGCTTTAAGGTTGACAAAGTGCTTTGCATATGTTAATCCCTGTGAGGTTAAGTAATATTATTTCCATTTTACAGATGAAGAAACTGAGGTACATAGAGGTTAGGTGACCTGTCCAGGGTCATATAACTAGTTAGTGTATGAGATGGGATTCGAACCCAAGTCTTCTTGACTGTAAGTCTAGGGTCCTAAATATTATGCCAAACTCCCACTTCGTGGTCCTTATCAACTCCAAGATTCTATGATTCTTTCCCCCTTTTCTTTCTGCTCTTCGTCATCTCTAAGAATATTTCTTCAAGGGCCAGCTCAAGTCCTGCCTCCTCCTGGAAGCCTGCCCTAACTGTTCTAGCCAACACTGAACACTTGCTCATTCTTACTCCTACAGCCTATAGCCTTTGTGTCCTAATTGGTTTCCTTGCCTCCAGTCTTGCCCCTCTTCCATTTATTCTGTATTGCTTTGGCAGTTCTATATAACTGCCAAAATCATCTCCCTGGAGCACATGACTGACCGGTTACTTCCCAGCTTGAAAATCTTCAATTACTCCATATTACCTCTAGGGTAAAACACAGACGCTTCATCTTGGCATTTAAAATCCTTCACAGTTAGACTCTAGCTTACCTTTCCAGACTTAGTTCACATTCCTCCCTGTCATGCTCTCTATGTTCCAGCCAAATTGGCTTCCTTTCTGTTCCTCAAACTTGGCATTCCATCCAAAGAATTGTCTAAATTATGTTATTGCACTGGATCGTTGCTGCATTGTCTGTGGTTTGGAGGAGGCTGTTGTGCTATAGAACTGGGAGTTAGGAGACCTTGGTTATACTTCCAGCTGTCATTAACTAACCCTTGGTGGTGGCTTTCTTTTCATCTGCAGTGCTTAGGGACAGTGCCTGACACATCGTAGACACTTAATAAATGCTTATTGACTTGACTTGATGAACTAGTTGGGTGACCTTGTTAAGTTCCTTCCCCTGGGGTTCAAATCCGCCATTAGACACCAGCTGGGTGACCTGGGGCAAGTCACTTGGCCTCAGTTTCTTTAAATATAAAATTAAAGAATGAACTCAATGGACTCTAAAGTGCCTTCCAGCTCCAAATCTATGTTCCTATGTTCTTTTGAGCCTCTATTTCCTAATCTATAATATGAAGGGATTGTAACTAGATGAACTCTATGGAAGGAATGAAGTTCCAGCTCCAATACAGGCTGTCCCTAAGCTTTTAATAAAAGAAAACTGCACTCACTTTTGTGAAACCCTATATTCTATCATTCTAGGTGAGAAAACAAGTGAACCAAATAAACCTGTATTTGATGAGGAATGAGAAAAGTAGGAGAGAAAGCCAAGAGGTTAAAGTAGTACCCAAGGCTTGATTATAATAGAGAAATACTACTGACTGAGCATGGATGGCCATCCCTGGCCTCTTTCTGATGCCCCTTCCCTTGAGGTTTAAAAAATGAATTAAATGATTGATTGATGCTCTATCTACACTGGTATTATTTTTTAATTTAATTTTTTTAATTCTGAATTTAATCCCAACACCTCCAAAAAGGAGTATTTCTATAGATAAAGTAGGATGCATAAATGATTGAATATGAAAACATGAATCTTTTTTCCTTACCTTTAACTTTTAAATATTTGTATATTTCAACTTGCTAAATTTCAAAACTGTCCTGGTTGTCTCTTCTTTCTTCTGAACTTCTTTCTGTTATCCTCTGTGAGGGCTTCTAGATATTTTAATGACCATTCTCTTTTTTCTTTTTTGGCAGCACCCTTACTAACCCCTCTCCCACACTTTACCCCCAAACAAAAACAGGGAAAAAAAAACTTGTAACAAATAAACATAATTAAGCAAAAACAAATATATACTGTGGCCATCAGCTCTTTGTCAGGAGGTAGGTGATATGCTTCATCAGAGATCCTCTGGAAATGTAGCTTGTCATTGCTTTGATTAGAGTTTTTAAGTTTTCCAAAATTGTTTTTCTTTACAATGCTATTGCCATTGCAGATGTTATTCTGCTAGCTCTACTCTCTTCACTCTGCATCAGTTCATACTTTCCAGGATTGTCCAAAATCATTTTCAGATAATTATTTTTTATGGTACAATACATATACCACAATTTTTCTGTGGCCATTTATGGAGTCCCTTAGGTTCCAGATCTTTTCCTTTCTTTTTCTTTTTAATTCCCTCTCTCCTCCTTTCAAGATTGTTGTTGTTCAGTCATGTCTGACTATTTGTTTGGGGTTTTATTGGCAAAGATATTGGAGTGGTCTGCCATTTCCTTCTTCAGCTCATTTTACAGATGAGGAAACAGAGACAAACAGGGTTAAGTGACTTAGCCAGGGTCACACAGCTAGTAAATATCTGAGGCTGGATTTGAACTCGGGTCTTCCTAACTCCAGGCCTGGTGCTCTATCCACAGCACCACCTAACTGTCCCCCTTTCAGCATTAGGAAGTTTGTTTTGCTGATGACTATTCCCTTCCTCATATTATCCTCTCTCCTAACCCCATTTCACTCCCTCCCCAAACACCTTTGTTGTCCTGTTGAATTAGGTATATTTCTATAGTTAATTCTGTGAGAGTGGGTGTGAAAGTGTGTGTATGTAAGTGTATGTATGTTCAGTTTTCCTTTGCTGGTTCAGAGAGAAACTCACCTGATACCCCATCCCCTATCTCTTCCTCCATCTTCTTTATAGCTACTTGCCCTATTTTTTGCAATGGCAATGCTGGATTTTGATTTTGACATTCCTGGGACTTTTTCTTTTGGAGTTCAAGACAGGTGACTGGTGTATTTTATCTTTATTTTGTGCTCTGGTTCTGATGGATTTGAGAAGTTTTCATTTATGGTTTATTGAACTATAATGTCCACTCTTTTTTTTTTTTAAATCACATTTTCAGGGAGACCAGTGATTCTTAAATTATCTCTTGACCTGTTTTCTAGGTCAGTTGTTTTAAATAGCAGATTCCTTACATTTTCTTCTATTTTTCAATCTTTTGATATTATTCTAATATTTCATGTCATCTCAT
This sequence comes from Vombatus ursinus, assembly GCF_900497805.2. Taxonomy (NCBI): domain Eukaryota; kingdom Metazoa; phylum Chordata; class Mammalia; order Diprotodontia; family Vombatidae; genus Vombatus; species Vombatus ursinus. The sequence continues at coordinate 4,511,869 of NW_020945014.1, read as the reverse complement.
GGAGTGATTTATTTTTAGTCTATTTTAATTTTCAGGGAGCTCATTACTTGGGTAAAGTTTATCGCTTCCTATTCTGAACTGTTTATTCTCCTTTCTCCTCTTTATTCTCTTATTCTCCTTATTTCTTGCAGAGTTTTCATTTCATCTTTATTTTCTCTCTTGCTTCATTTGTTCTAGGAATTAATATTGTTCTTATTGAAAATCCATTTTTTTTCTTTGAATCTCTGCTTATGGGTGGTTGTTATTGTTGTTGTTCGTGCTTCGTTCTCAAAGAGGACCATGACACCAGCAAGATGACGTCATGACTTGCAAATGAATTGGATTTTAGTGAGGAAGGGCTGTGCAAGGTCACCAGCCTCACTTTCTTCTCTGGAGCCATCTGGGTCCAGTGATAAGATAGATATAGATCAGTATGAATAGAGATGGACCCCAGCATCTCAGGATAGAGTACAAGGGACCTCAAAACCCAAGGGACTGTGGTGCTCCTGTCTGAGCACTTGTGTGATTTTAGACATGTTTCATTCAATACCACTCTTGCTTGCTTCCAAAGTCCACAATATGCGTTTCTGAACACCCTTCTCTGGGTGCCTTCTCTGGGGAACCTTCTGCTGTTGCTTGCCTCCAGATAGAGCCTTGCAGTCTACATGAATCTCTGACCTGTAACTGGTGCTCTGGGAAGCTACCAGCCTGATTGCCTGGGAAGGCACTGACTTTTCTGGTGGGCCCCCATTTCTTATTGTGTGTAGGCTTATGAATGACTTTTTGTACAGTTCAGTGGTAGAAGAGGTCATTTATTATGGTTGCTCATTGGATTTCTTGATCATTATTCATCTGGTGATATTTTTAGTCTTTTGATTGTTGTTGTTGCTGTTGTTGTTGATGCTTTTCTTGGAATGGGAATGTGGGAGTTGAGCTGCCTGCCTATGTTGATACAGCTCACTTGGCTGGGAGGTACATACATCTATGTTACTTTCCAGTGACTGCCTGTACCCCATAATAGAATCATCCTTCATAACAAAGTACAATGCATAAAAACACATCGACATGTTGGCCAAGACTGACAATGTATGCCTATAGATTGCTATGTCTCTACTGAGAAGGAGGTATCATGTTTCACTAACAGTCCATTGACTTTATGGATCCATTGCCATGGATCATAGGGCTGTCATGTCAATGCTATTTCCTTTTAATTATGGGCATTGTTCTCCTTGTTCACTTTGCATTATTTCAGACAAGTTCTCCAAAATTTCCCTGAATTCTTCATATTCATCATTTCTAAGGGTATAATAATATTCCATTTTATTCACATACCACAATTTGTTCAGCTATTTCTTAACCGATGGGTGCTCACTTTGTTCCCAGTTCTTTGTTACCACACACATAAAGTACTGCTATAAATATTTTTGTATCTATGGGACCTTTCCCTCTGCCTTTGACCTCTTAGTAGCATATGCCAAGTAGTGGCATCATTGGCTCAAAGCCTGGCCTTGAGTCTTAAAGGAAACAAAACCTTGAAAACTAGAGAAACTAGAGAGTTGGACAAGATGACCGCCAAATTTCCCTGTGTATGTGGAAGGCAGGCTAGTTGATCTGTTGGGGAGAAGACAGAAACTGATGTCAATATCTTTAATGAGAGCCTCAACCTCTTTTCTACTTGAATAATAATGATGGCTACTATTTATATAGCATCAAGCACTATTTTTGGTACTTTACAATTATTATTGCATTTGATCCTCACAATAACCTAGAAGGTAGGTGCTATTATAATCCCATTTTATAGATGGAAAAACTGAGGAAAACAGAGGTTTTAAGTGACTCGCCAAGGTTCACACAGCCATTAAGTGTTGAAACTATGTTTGAACACAGGTCTTCCCGACTCTAGGCCTGGCACTCTATCTACCTCGCTAGAGCCGGTAGTAATGCGGATTAAACTTAAATGTGCATGTGTGTACATTCGCCCTTTTCTCCCCCCAATCCAGTTGTTAGACATTTATGGGCACACTCCTGTATTGCTTTGTAAATAGTGAAAGACTCAGAGAATGAAGTCATCACCAGCCTGGAGGCCTGGTGACTACAGGCTAATTATAATAATAATACCTGGCATTTATATAGAGCTGTAAGGTTTGCAAAGTGCTCTGCATTCATTATCTTCTGTAAGCTTCACAACGATTCTGCCTGTTGGTCACATGTAACAATAGGGAGATTCCTAAAGCATCAGGCTAATGTCTAGGTCGGTCCCTTATACTGTGGTGGTAGGCTGTGTGTTTTAGAAGGAGAGAGAGGAAGAGGGACAAGTAAGACCTTGTGAGCAGAGCAGAATGACTTTGGAAAGTCTGGTTTGCCAGAGAAGCTTTCCTTAGATATCTTTGTTTGTGTTCCCTACATCATAAGTTCCTGGGGGAATTCTGGTACACTGAGTTTTGCCAGAAGATGCTTGAGGTGTTAAAGCCCAGATTACACCAAAGGGTGGGGAAGTGGTAAGACTTTAACACAAGATCAAGGGGCAAGTACAGTGGATAAAGTGCCAGGCCTGGAGTCAGGAAGACTCATCTTCCTGAGTTCAAATCTGGCCTCAGACACTTCCTAACAGTGCAACCCTGGGCAAGTCACTTAGCTCTGTTTGCCTCAGTTTCCCCATTTGTATAATGAGCTGGAGAAGGAAATAGCAAACTACTCCACTATCTTTGCCAAGAAAACTCCAAATGGGGTCATGAGGAGTCAGACCTGATTGAGCAACAGCAACAATGCCACCTCATCCTGGACAGCACTTCCTGAATCTTGGGTCTCTTGGGTATGCCTGGCTGATGCCTTTTTAGTTCTTTGTAGTGTATAGTAGTAAGTAAAATACTCTGTATAGACACTAGTTGTTAACTGCCACTATGAAGTCCTTCTGACTTCCTTGGATTGGATTACCTCTTGAGAGTTGACACTGTTTACTCTTCTGGATTTTAACTTGGACATACATACCTGCTTTTTCCACCGGAGGACTTTCTTCTTAGAGCCTGGTTTTGCTTTTTTTGTTTGTTTGTTTAGTGGTTTCAGTTGTGCCTGACTTGTCATGACCATCCCTTTTTTTGGGGGTGGGGGGTGTTCTTGGCAGAGATACTGGAGTGGTTTGCCATTTCCTTCTCTAGCTCATTTTACAGATGAGGAAAGTGAAGCAGAATTAAATGACTTGCCTAGAATCACACAGCTGCTAAGTGTCTGAGACTGGATTTGAACTCAGGTCTTCCTGACTCCAAGCCTGGCACTCTATCCACTGCACCACCTAGTTGCCCCCAATAAAACCTGTTAATTTCCCTTAACCATCAGTAGCCACTATCTCTGTCTCACTTGAGGGTCAGGTCTGATACTGATATATTCAAGTTCAAACCATGGTCTCTTCCTACCTTTCCATCCTTCCTTCTGCACATTCTGCAAATCAGCCATCCTAACCTACTTGCTGCTCCTCACACAAGATACTCCACCCCCTGTGCCTGGAATTCACTCCTTCCTCTCCTCCATGTCTTGGAATCTCTAGTCTCCTTAAAAACCCAGCTCCAGTATCAACTTCTATGTGAAACCTTTCATGATTTTCCCAGCTACTAGTGCCCTCTCTCCCTTAACTACCTTGTGTGTGTGTGTGCATGTGTATGTACGTGTATAATGCATACCTATATGTGTACATGTTATATTTCCAGTTAGAATAATACAAGCTTCTAGAAGGCAGGGACTGTTTTACTTTTGTTTTTGTATTTTTAGTCCTTAGCCCAGTGCCAAACACATAGTAGGTGTTCAGTGTTTAATTGTTTGATTCCAGATTTGGAGAAATCTGTTCTCCATTTTTTCTCCTTAATTATTCCTCTTTCCCTTTCATACCTGTTTCCTCATTTCCCTTTACATAGGACAACAGCTAAAACAGGGGCTGAATCACCGCTTATTAGTAGAGTGTAGAAAGGGATTCCAACATCTTCATTTTTACAGATAAAACAAGCCAGACAAGTTAAATGACTTGCCTAGGATCAGAGAGTTTATAAGTCTCTGGGACTGGATTGTAACCCATGCCTTCCTGACCCCAAGTCTAGCATTTTATACTGAATACCATTCTAATGAAACAGTAGGAAAAACCAGGCCAAGATTGGTTACCTTGACCTAAATACAGAGAATCTCTACTCATTCATGGTGAGTTAATTCCATCTGAAATATAAAGTCTCCAAGATTGAATGAGATAATTTACGTAAAGCACTTGATAAATCTTAAAGATTTATATAAATATTATGGTTCTTTTTATTATTATTATTATTATTAATAGCCTAGATTAGGCCAGTGGTGTGCTGGTAAATTTTAACAACTGGCTTTCTGGGGGGAAGTGCATGTTCAAAACACTTTTAAGATTAATCTGCATGATTAATATTTTCTGCAAGACTTTTTAAAGTATAGACAACTAACAAAATAAGAAATCAAGCCCTAATTTGTAATGTTGATTTCAGAGGTGTAAATGCTCATTTTGAAAGCTTAACAGTTGGCTTTTACAAGCTAGTAAGAGCTGGCTCCAGGAGAACTCTAGAACAGGGTTTCCTAACCTTTTTTGCTTTATAAATCCCTTTGGTAGCCTGCTGAAGCCAATAGATCATTCTTAGAATAATGTTTTGTTTTCTTTTTTAAAATAATGCTTATGTAACACTAGAACTTTTACGAAGGAATGTTTCCTTCAAAAAGAATAACCACAAATATACAAACATATCCCCCCAAACATGTGGGAGGCGTAATCCCCTTCTCCCTTATACCTCACTGCGGGGTGGGGGACTAATGGGATTAGGTTCAGAGTTTAGCTAGGTTCCTAACGAGCACAGTCCCAGTTCCAATTCCAAAATCCCTCTTGGGCAAAGTCACAGGCACCCTAAATTTACAAGGTGGAGTAGTGCAACTGACTTGCTGTACCAGCCCACCTGCAATTCTGGTTCTAAGGTCTCAAAGGCTTGAACTTCTGCTTCCGTGGTAATCATCTTCAATACATAAAACTGAGAACAAACAACACAGAACAGAAAGAAACACCCACCAGGCCCATTTCTCAGAGCAGGAGGTAAAAGAGAGGGAGCAGGGAAAAGACATTCCTTCTCCTCTCACCACAGGAGGTTCAAGGCCTCCATGCTATGCTGGGTATAGCAAACAGCTGTCCCTGAAACCCCTAAAAGATAGCAGCAAAGATCATACGGGGGAAAAAAAAGGAGCAAATGGCTCAATCTTGACTGTTTCAAAGATGCAGTTGGCCACTCAAAGAGACTACACTGGCCCACGTGGTTGGAGATGGAACAGGTTCCATATTATTCAGACTGGGCATGCTCCAAAGACCCCTCAAGGGCATCTCCATATTAGGGATGCCCCTGAAAGTCTGGGTTACACATAAAATTCAGGTACAGAGGATTACAAAGGAAACCAGTTTATTGGAATACCCATTTATTAATTTATCAATACTTCCTGCCTCTGAGACTCCTCCCTTCCTCTGATTGGAGAGGGCGGAAGGTAGACATCTTAGAGCTTCTCCCAGATCCTCCAGTTAAGGAGAAGGTCCAGTGTAGCCACCTCATTATCTCCCACCCAGTTTATCCCAGCTGGGTGGATGCTTCCTATGCCCTTCTCAATCTTTTCCACAAGGAGCTCATGAGCTCAGACAGAGACCGACTTTGGCCTTTCTTTTGTATCTCCGGAACTTAGTTGTTGTTTATCTTTCATTCTCAAAGAGGACCAATGTCGTCACAAAGGTGACGTCTAGATTGGCACATGAATTGGATTTAAGTGAAGCAGAGCCTCACTCTCTCCTCCAGAATCGTTGAAGTCCAGCGGTAAGAAAAAAGTGGAGGCCATTCAGTACAATGTCTGGCACATAGTAGGCACTTTATCAACACATATTATTGGGGGTGAAACAAGGATGTCCATTATCACCACTGTTATTCAACATTGTACTGGAAACGTTAGCTTTAGCAATAAGAGAAGAAAAAGACGTTGAAGGTATTAGAATAGGCAAAGAAGAAACAAAGCTACCACTCTTTGCAGAGGACATGATGTTATATTTAGAGAATCCCAGAGAATCAAGTAAAAAACTACTTGAAATAATAAATTTACCAAAGTTGCAGGCTATAAAATAAACCCACATAAATCATCGACATTTCTATATATTACCAACAAAGCCCAACAGCAAGAGATAGAAAGAGAAATTCCATTTAAACTTACTGTAGACATTATAAAATATTTAGGAGTCTACCTCCCGAAACAAACCCAGGAACTCTATGAACACAATTACAAAACACTTTTCACACAAATAAAGTCAGATCTAAATAATTGGAAAAACATCAGTTGCTCATGGGTAGGCCGAGCTAATATAATAAAAGTGACAATTCTACCTAAGCTAATTTACTTATTCAGTGCCATGCCAATCAAACTACCAAAAAATTATTTTATAGAGTTAGAAAAAATAATAACAAGATTCATTTGGAAGAACAAAAGGTCCAGAATATCAAGCCTAATGAAAAGAAATGCAGGGGAAGGTGGCCTAGCCATTCCGGATCTTAAATTGTATTATAAAGCAGCAATCATCAAAACTGCTTGGTACTGGCTAAGAAATAGAGTGGTGGATCAGTGGAATAGGTTAAGTATGCATGACACAGTAGTCAATGACTATAGTAATATATTACTTGATAAACCCAAAGACTCCAGCTTCTGGGATAAGAACCCACTCTTTGAAAAAAACTGCTGGGAAAACTGGAAAAGAGTATGGCAGAAACTAGGCATAGACCAAAATCTCACACCATATACCAAAATAAAGTCAAAATGGGTACATGATTTAGATATAAAGGCTGATACTATAAGCAAACTGAGAGAGCAAGGAATAGTTTACCTGTCAGATCTGTGGAGAACAGAAGAATTCATGACCAAACAGGAGATAGAGAACATCACAAAAAGCAAAATAGATAATTTTGATTACATTAAATTGAAAAGTTTTTGCACAAACAAAGCCAATGCAACTAAGATTAGAAGGAAGGTAGAAAATTGGGAAAGAATTTTTACAGCCAGTCTCTCTGATAAGGGCCTCATTTCTAAAATATATAGAGAATTAAGTCAAATTCATAAGAATACAAGCCATTCCCCAATTGATAAGTGGTCAAAGGATATGAACAGACAGTTCTCAGATGAAGAAATTAAAGCCATTTATAGTCATATGAAAAAATGCTCTAAATCACTTTTGATTAGAGAAATGCAAATCAAAATAACTCTGAGGTACCACATCACACCTATCAGAATGGCCAACATGACAAAACAGGAAAATGATAAATGTTAGAGAAGATGTGGGAAAATTGGAACACTAATGCATTGTTGGTGGAGTTGTGAAATGATCCAACCATTTTGGAGAGCAATTTGGAACTTTGCCCAAAGGGCTATCAAAATGTGCATACCCTTTGACCCAGCAATAGCACTTCTAGGGCTATATCCCAAAGAGATCACACAAATGGGAAAAGGACCTACATGTACAAAAATATTCATAGCAGCTCTTTTTGTGGTGGCAAAGAATTGGAAATGGAGAGGTTGCCCATCAATTAGGGAATGGCTGAGCAAGTTGTGGTATATGAATGTGATGAAATACTATTGTGCTATAAGAAATGATGAATAGGCTGACTTCAGAAAAACCTGGAAAGACTTGTATGGTCTGATGCTGAGTGAAGTGAGCAGAATCAAGAGAACATTGTACACAATAAGAGCCATGTTGTGTGATGACTAATATTGATAAACTTAACCCTTCTTGGCAATACAAGGATCTAAGACATCTCCAGGGTCCTTGTGATGGAAAATTCTATCCACACCTAAAGAAAGAACTATGGAAGCCGAATTGTTATTTTTTTTCTCTTCTGTTGAGTTTTGTTTCCTCTTTCTGATGGTTCCTCCTATTGATTTTAATTTCTACTTACAACATCACTAATGTGAAAATATGTTTAATATGAATGTATAGCCTATATCAGATTGTGTGCTGTCTTGGGGAAGGTGGTGGGGAGGAAGGGGGAGAAAAATTTTAAACTCGAAAGCATATGGAAGTGATTATTGATAAATCAAAAAAAAAATACATGGAGGATTTAAGACTGGCACACATTCTTCTTTATTAGCTCAGAATCTCAGTTTGACAGAGAAAGCCTGTGCCTTAAATGCCCTTGTGGAAAGAAAGAAATTACTTCATACTATAAAGTTTGCATCGAAGCTATAAATAAAGAAAAAACGTTTATCTAACAAAAAGGGAAATGAGTTTAAGGATGCATTGTGTGTGATGTTAGATCATAACAATCAGTAACATTCAGCTTCAAAGACCCCAAGATATGATAAAGGTATTTCAAATCACAAATGTCCAAATAATTGTCAAAAATAAAAACAAGACCAATTACTTCTGGTCATATGACAAAATTATTTTTATCTTCAGGACACTAAGCTAGCTGTGGCACACAAGCCACTTCTCTTGATACATAAATGATGGCTTTTAAAGTTAAAGGCCTCATTAATTAGACCTTTCTTAATTTTAATTATAATATAACAACAACAACAACAACAATATATATGTGGCTTTAAGGTTTGCAAAGCATTTTACGTGTTATCTCCTTTGATCCTCATAAATACACTGTGAGGTAGGTGCAGTTATTACCCCCATTTTACAGGTGAGGAAACTGAGACAAATCAAGGTTAAGTGACTTGCCTAGGTAGTATACAGGTAGTAAATGTGTGAGGCAGAATTTGAACTCAGATCTTCCTGAATCCAAATTCAGTGCTCTATACACTGCACCATTTTGAAACTAATTTTCTGCTTCTACATAATCTTGTTTCCTTCATTCTTTCAGTCAGATCAAAGATCCCTCTCAGGGGAAGGTCACAGAGGTCCCGCAGGAAAAACTAGGCAAAAAACTCTTGGGAGTGTTCACAAGCTGGAAATGAAGATAGAGCAAAGGTGCAGAATCCAGGAGACAAGTCAGGGGCCAGGGAATGCATAAATATTCCCAGAAGCTAAGGTGTGTAACTGAGAAGCCAGGTAAATAGTCAGGAACCAAAAATGATGATAATAATTCATGCATATAGAGGGCACTTTAAGGCTTACAAAATGCTTTCTTCCCAACAGCCCTATGAAGCAGATAGTATTTATAAACCTCTTTTTATGTGTGAAGAAACAAAGGAAATAAAATGGTTTATCCCAGGTCACACACCTAGTAAGTTGTCCGAGTTGGGACTTGAATTGGTGGGATCCCATACCATGCTATATAAGGATTGGTTGAAAGAATTGGGGATGTTTAGTCTAGAGAAGGGAACATTTAGGAGACATGTAATAATTGTCTTCAAATGTTTGAAAGGCTGTCAAAAGATTACATAGATTTGTCCAGTTTGGTGCCAGAGGACAAAACTATGCCCAGTGGATGAAAGCTACTGGGAGGTCAATTTCAGCTGAATATAAGGGATAATTTCCACATGATTGGCACAGTATAAAAGAGGAGTGGGTTGCCCCTGGAGGCAGTGAATTGTCCATCCCTAAAAGTCCTCAGGCAGAAACTGGAGAGCCAGGAGTTGAGAATGTTTCAGAGAAGATTTATGATTTGGACACGAATGAATGATTGAATGAATAGGAATAAAGCATTTATTAAGTGCTTACCATGTGCAAAGTACCATGCCAAGCACCAGAGATACAAACAGAAAGGTAAGAAAGTCTTTGGTCTTAGGAAGTTCCCATTCTAATGAGGAAAACAACAAATATAGTTTTCAGTTCCAAGTCAGATAGAAAGATGTCTTGGTCCTTGGGGTGCTGTGGCGGAGAAGACAGCAAAGCATCATCTTTAATGTCATTTGAACCTTCCAAATCCTGTCTGTTTTTGATGTTAGACCATACGACTATGCCAGGAATGTTGTCTCTGAACTTTCTTGTGGTAACCATTGGACTAAATCATTTCTGAGCTCCCTTCCTACTCTCCATATAAGAGGTTATGATTCAATGACTTTGAATTCAGTGTTCTTTTCACTAGGCTACACTGCCTCTCTATACACATATAAAGATTCAAGTGAGATAGTAGACAGCATGACAAAGAATACACAGATACTGGAAAGCAAGGAGAGATTCTAGTCCCATCTTTGCCACTAATGCTGTGTGTCCTTGAGTGCCTGATTTCCCTTCTCTCGATCTCAGTTTCCTTGTCTGTAAAATGAAGGGGCACTTGAGAAAGTTAATGCAATTCTTTTTTTATTAATTTATTTTTAGTTTTCAACATTCACTTCCATAAGATTTTGAGTTCTAAATTTTCTCCTCCTTCCTCCCCACCTCCCTCCCCAAGATGGTGTGCAATCTGATATAGGCTCTACATATACATTCCTATTAAACATATTTTCACATTAGTCATGTTGTAAAGAAGAATTAGAACCAATAGGAGGAACCACAAGAAAGAAGAAACAAAATGAAACAAGAAAAAAAAAGAGCAAATAATATGCTTCAATCTGCCTTCAAACTCCATAGTTCTTTCCCTGGATGTGGATAGCATTTTCCATCATGAGATGTCTTTTTGGAGATGTCTTAGATCCTTGCAAGGTTAATGCAATTCTTGGCTATTTTAAGAGCCACAGTATCCAGGAATAAGACTGTTGTCCTCTACTCTGAACAAACCACAGCTGAAATATTGTGTTCAATTCTGGGCATCACATTTGAGTAAAGGACATTAAAAATCTGGAGAGTTTCCAGAGGGAGGGCCACCAGAATGATGAAGGACTTGGAATTCATGGTTTATGAACATCCTCCCACCCCTACCCCAAGTCCCAGAAGAATTTTGGTGTTTACATTCTCAACATCCCCAGTATGATGTCTTCCAACCTCAAAAGATCTGTGGTTTTAGCAATGTATAGGATTCAGAAGCCTCTTTCCATCAACTATTATTCTGTAGATAAGTCCTAGGCCACTACTAGAGGCACATAGAGGCTGTTACTTGTCTAATGACACAGCTAATGAGTGTTTGAGGTAGGATCTGAACCCAAGCCTTCCTGATTCTTAGCCTAGTATTCTCTCCTCTATACTAGGTTGCCATTGCTTTCTTGTTTGTTGAAAATCAATTGAATGGAGAGTTTTGGGGGGATGATTATCCTGGAAAAGAGAAGATCTGATCATCCTCATGTATTTCAAAGGCTGTCAATCAGAAGAAAGATCAAACTTGTTTTGTTCCATCTCATAGGACAGAACCAGGAATAATAGGCTGATATTGCAAAAAAGGAGAATTTAAGCTTGAAATGAGGGAAAGTTTTCCTAACAATTAGTACTATCCCAAAGTAAAATGGGTTGCCTCAGGAGATAGTGGGATCCTCTGCATTTGAGGTCTTTAAGAAAAGGCTTCCTGATCAGTAGTTGAGTATAATGTAAGGAACATTCTTATTCAGATATGGATTTGATTATATGGCCTTTGAGATCCCTTCTACCTCTGAAATTCTGCAATATCTAAAGACCCTTCTAGCTCTGAAAACTCCACTACTCTACAATTAAGCAACTAAGTCACGGAAGTCAAGGAAGCCCAGGGTCAGGAGGCCTGAAGGTCAGTCATTTAAAAGTCATTAAAAAAAATTGTAGGATTGTTCAACTGGTTTGTCTGGTTTTTATCACAGAAACTAGTTGTTGGTCAGGATTTATGGCAGACTTTATACTAAGCTTGTATTTTTTTTAATGAATAAGCACATAATTGCGTAACATTATTAGAAATAGAATATAAAGCAATTTTACCTTGGACTTTCTGTGTTTAATAATAATATTAATAATAACTGGTATTTATTTCTATATGTGCCAAGCACTGTGCTAACCACTTTGCAAATATTATCTCATTTGATACAACAACCCTGGGAGGTAGGTGCTATTATTATCCCCATTTAACAGATGAGGAAACTGAGGCAAACAGAGGTGAAATGACTTGCCCAAACCACATTACCTCCCTCTTAAAAAGATTATTAGAACTTTGCAAGTTTTTCAATCTCATTCCAGTTTCTCTTTGCCTGGGCCAGAGTCTCACTATTTTATATGAACTCCTCTGAGAAGTCTGTGTTCATAGATACCACAATATTAAGCATCAGCACAGTTGATTAGACAGACTTTTCTTTTTTCGTAGAGTCAAGTAAAAAAAAAAATAGAAGTCATATCTTCTCAGAGCATAGGATGAAACATCTAGATCTATTTTAAAAACAAATTTTAAGTTACTCTTAGTCTTTTCCTTCCTTGGCAGCTGTCAGAATTCTGCTTCTCTTGATTATATAAGTTGTGGCTGGGATCTCTTAAATGTTCAATTCTAATTTGTCTTCCATTCTTCTCATTCTTCACTACTATAGCTAGTAAGTACCTGAGGCTGGATTTGAACTCATATCTTCCTGACTCCAGGCACTTCAACACCTGGCTGCCTAAATGTATCTAAATATTTGTGGCAGTACACCACTACCCTGTGTATAATGCTGCAAACCAGATTATACCATTCATTGCCCTAACCCAGGTACCACCTGGGAGCTTGGGAGGTGCTACACATCAGACTTCTTCTGTTATTTTTTTTCCAGAGTAGGTCATCACTGCAATGTAGAAACTACATAGAGTATCAAGAGTGAAGTTTGTTACCTTCATGGTACATAATGCTATCATCTAAAGAAGATGCCTAATGGCATGAGAATTGGAGGTACCAGTAATGACACCTCAGCATTCTTACTTAGGGGCAATGGGGTTTTATTTGTTTTGTTTTGTTTTCCTTAGATTTGATTTTGGTAATGCTAGGCACTGGTGAGCTACACAGTTTTGTGTGGTACAATGGAATGAACCCTGTCTTAGAGGATGTGGAGTCAAATTCCACCTTTGTTTATTACCAGCTATGTGGCCCTGGGCAGATCACTTACACTCCCTAGGCCTCACTCAACTCATCTATAAGATGGGAATGTTGGATGGTTGGTTGCAGTGGTCTCTGAAGTCCCTCTAAAAGCTATGATCTTATGAATAATGAGCCTAGGTGTAGCTGATCATTGGGCAGAGGCTGTTTCCCTCAGAGCACTCAAGGCAGGACCATAAGAACTCTTTCCAAGTTTGAAAGGCTGTTATCTAGAAGAAGGTTTAATCTTGTTCTGTTTGGCTCCAAAAGGCAGTTATGGGTCAAAGCTGCAAAGAAACAAATTCAGCTTTGATTTAAGGTAAATTTTCTTAACATTCAGAGCTATCCCAAAGTGGAATGGGCTGTATTTAGAGGCAAGGAGTCATTCTATCTCGTGAGAAGATGTCAAACAGCTAACTGGTAGATGAATCCCCTGTAAGTTTGTTGTAAAGGTGATTTTTCAGGCATAGGTTGCATGAAAGGACCATGGAAGGTCCTTCCAACTTTGATACTCCTTGATTCTTATTCTATTGCCTTGCCCAGATAGGGAACACTCTTAAGATGTGGGCCTGCTGATATGAGGAAATAGAGCAAGTGGGTACAACTGGTTAAGGAAAGTCTGTAGGACATAGAATCTGTAGATGGGTCTGTAGATGGGTGGGTGGGTAGGGTTGATGTGACTTTATGGGGATGAATCTCAATCATTGGGGTTGTACTTTTGCAAAAAGGTTTACTTATTTAATTGGAAGGGGGAGACTGCTTGATCTATAAACTCATAAAATGATGTATCATAAAACCATGGCAGTCAAGGAGGAATTTTCACTCTGTACTATTCCAGCCTCTAGCTGTGTGAAATCTAACACGCATTTTTTTTGGGAAGTCCTCTTCAGCACAGTCTTTTTTTTAATTAATTAATTTTTAGTTTTCACCATTCACTTCCATAAGATTTTAAGTTCTAAATTTTCTCCTCCTCTCTCCCCTCCCCCCACCCCAAGGAGGCATGCAATCTGATATAAGTTCTACATATACATTCATATTAAACATATTTTCACATTAGTCATGTTGTAAAGAAGAATTAGAGCCAATGGGAGAAATCACAAGAAAGAAGAAATGAAAGAAAAAGAGAGATAGAGAAAGAGAGAGCAAATAGCATGCTTCAATCTGCATTCAGACTCTATAGTTCTTTTTCTGGATGTGGATAGCATTTTCCATCATGAGTATTTTGGAGTTATCTTAGATCCTTGCATTGCTGAGAAGGGCTAAGCTAGTCATCACACAATGTTGATGTTACTGTGTATAATGTTCTCCTGGTTCTGCTCACTGCACTTAGCATCAGTTATCTCAATCTTTCCAGGCTTTTCTGAAGTCTGCCTACTCATCATATCTTATGGAACAGTAGTACTCCATTACATTCATATACTACTTGTTCAGTCATTCCCCAACTGATGAGCATCCCCTCAATTTCCAATTCTTGGCCACCACAAAAAGAGCTGCTGTAAATATTTTCGTACATGTGGGTCCTTTTCCCATTTTTATGATCTCTTTGGGATACAGACCTAGAATTGATATTACTAGATCAAAGTTTTATAGCCCTTTGTGCATAGTCCCAAATTGTTCTCCAGAATGGTTGAATCAGTTCATAACTCCACAAACAATGCATTAGTGTTCCAATTTCCCCACATCTTCTCCAACATTTATCATTTTCCTGTTTGTCATATTAGCCAATCTGATACATGTGATGTGGTACGTCAGAGTTGTTTTGATTTGCATTTCTCTAATCAATAGACTATTTCAAGTCAATAGACTTTTTCATATGAATATAGATAGCTTTAATTTTTTCATCTGAAAACTTTCTATCCATATCCTTTGACCATGTATCAAATGGGGAATGATTTGTGTAAATTTGATGTAGTTCTCTATGTATTTTAGAAATTCAGCACATAGTCCTAAACTTAGCAGTGTAGAATAATGAAAAAAAAAGAGCTCTTGAGTCAGAGGCCAAGTTCAAATTTCACCTTTGATTCTCCTTGTGTGATCTTAGGGAAGCTTCATATCCCCAAACTTCAGTTTCCTCACCTCTAAAATAAGGGGATGGGACTGGATGAACTTTGAGGTCACTTGTTCTTCTAGATCTATGATCCTCAGGTGAATCACCTAACCTGTGTGGATACTAGAATGTTAGAGTTGGTAGGAGTCTTAGAACCAAGATTGTTAGAGCTGGAAGTCTGTTCATTTTATAGAGGGAGAAACTGAACCCCAGAGAGAGGAAAAGATGTGGTTATAGTCACACAGTATGTAAGTGGTAAAGCCTGAATAGAAACCTCCCTCTCCTGGGATTTCCAGGCCAGAACCTGTTCAGCTAACCACATTAACAAAGATTATCAGAACCTTCTAAGTTTTTCAGTCTCATCCTGTCTTCTCTTTGCTTGGGCCAGAGTTCCACTGTTTTAAATGAACTCTTCTGAGAAATCTGAGCCCATGGATACCACAGTATGAAATATCAGCATAGCTGACAAGCCAGACAGCTGTCTTTTCTTTTTCGGTGGGGTCAAAAGTCATGTTTTTTCAGGGCATAGGATGAAACATCTGGATGTATTTTAAAAACAAATTTTTAAGTCTTTTCCTTCCTTAGCAGCTGTCAGAATTCTGCTTCTCTTGCTTATGTAAGTTGTAAATGGGATCACTTAAATGTTCAATTCTCATTTGTCTTCTGTTCTTCGCACTCCTCATGGGCCAGTGCTGCCTGCTCTGCTGAGACAGGATCCCTCTCAGGCCCAGGCCCAATTTAGCCTGGCTTCAGATTGGCCGACCAGGAGGTTAGTTTGGCAAGTTGTGCCTGTTCAGGGTTTCTTAGAATTCAAAGGGCTCTGGCTCTGGCTTCAGCCTGAGCTTTGGCCTGGGGCCTGATTCTCAGTGGGTTTTTACTGGTGTGGCTTGCTGGGCCTTGCAGTCAAATGAGCAGCTTGGTGATGAAGAGTAGTGACAATGCTGAATCCAGAAATACCTTCCTAATCTATGTGCCACCCTGTCCTCAAATCCTTTTAACTTTCATAACTGGGGCAAATTGACCCCTACTGGTAGCCCTGTTCCCAGACTCTAGGGCCAATCCTAGAAAGAGGAATATAAAGCAACAACAAGCATTTATTAATCACCTACTATGTTCCAAGCATTCTGTTAAGTAGGGAATACAAAGAAAGACAGAATAAACAAAACAACAATAATAAAAACCAGACCTTGCCTTCAAGGAGCTTGCATTCTAATGGGGTATAAGAAAACCCAAGTGGATATAAGAGAAGAGATCAAAGATACTAGAATTACAGTATATGGTATAATAAAAAGCACAGGACCCAATGAGACCACTGATAGTCATATACAATTAGGAATAGGAAAATGGAGGGTAGGTCCCATAAACGTTTTGTGGTAATAAAAAACATGGTGGTTGTACACTAGTTGGAGATTGGTTGATATTGAATGTAATAGGATGTTCCTAGTACAAGACACTCCACCATCTCCTAACTCAGGGCATTTTCTCTGGTTGCTCCACCTGTCTGGAATTCTCTCCCTCATCATCTCTGCCTCCTGGTTTCCTTTAGTTTTCGTTGTTGTTTAGTCATTTTCAGTCATGTATGACTCTTCCTATCCCTATTTGGAGTTTTCTTGGCAAAGATACTGGAGTGGTTTGCCATTTCCTTCTCCCAGCTCATTTGATAGATGAGGAAACCGAGGCAAATGGAGTAAAGTGATTTGCTCAGGGTCACACAGCTAGTAAGTGTCTGAGGCCAGATTTGAACTTGGGAAAATGAATGAATCTTTTTGATTTTAGACCCTGCACTCTATTCACTGCACAACCTAGCTGCCCCTGGCTTCCTTCAAGAGCCAGCTTAAAATTGTCCCTTCTACAGGAAGCTTTTCCTAACCCTTCTTAATTCTAGAACCTTCTCTCAGTTAATTTTTTCCAATTTATCCTGTAGGTAACATGTTTTTATATAGTTGGTTGCAAATTTTCTCCCCATTAGACTGTGAGCTCCTTGAGAAAAGAGACCATCTTTTGCCTTTTTTTTTTTGTATCCCCAGTGCTTCACACCATATTTGGCACATAGTAGGTGCTTAATAAATGTTTGTGATCATCTAACTTAACTGACTGGGAAATTATTGTGCCTTCAAAAGTGACAAACTGGAGAAACTCTAGAGAAACTAGAGAAGATTTTTATAAACAGATGCAGGGCAAGTAAGCAGAACTAGGAGAACAATTTACAAAATGGCCACAATATTGAAAACCATCTGATCAATCTTGACTTCAAGGGACTTATTCCTCCTTCCTATTAAGAGACAGGTGTAGACTGTAGATGTGGATATGAACAATGTACTGGACTTTTGTTTTTGCTTAACTATACCTCATTTTCACAAGCAAGGTGTGACAGATATATAAAAACAAAAGCATTAATAGAATATCTATTTTAAAAAGAAAGAAAGAAGGAGGGAAGAGAGGGAGGAAGGGAGGGAGGAAAAGGGAGGAAGAAAGGAAGGAAGGAAGAAAGAAAAAGGACCAGATTGGAATTCCAGAGGACTGGGTTGTGGTCTCAGCCCTAAATACTGTCTAGCTCATTGTATTGAGTTGTAGTCTCAACCCTGAATATTATCTAGCTCACTGTGTTACCTTGAGCAAGTGACTTCTCTTCTGGGTCTTTTGATCTGTGAAATGAGGGAGACTCATTGATCTCCAAAATTCCTTCCAATTCTATAAAATTCCATCATTCTAAGATCTCTCACTAGTTCTACTCTGACCTTTTAACTTTACTTCTATAGTATATATTCAATTCAATAATCATATATTAAGCACTTAAAGTTCAGAGCACTGTGCTAGGCACTGAGTGATTTATGGAGCTTAATTAAGACTCAGTCCCTGCCCCCATGGAGTTTATTATCTCTCTATAGGGTGATGTGATATATGCATCAATGGCCATAATATTAAAAACTGCATAAAAATGGGTCTGAACAGATAAAGGTCATTGTCAGCTGGAACAACCAAGGGAAAGCTTCCTGGAGGAACTAGAATATGAATTGAGCTTTCTAAGATGATTAGAAATTTAATAAAAGTGAGTGGGGAGTGTGGCTGGGAGGAGTTGGGGACGTGGACCTGGCATAGGAAAATGTCATGAAGATCTCATCTTGTACCCCTGTGACCCATTCTCTAACTTGTCCCCTTGTCCTATTGGCTTTTTCCTTGTGCCTGAGCCTCCACCTTGGTTTCTTAATTCCTCTGTCTTGTTTTTTCTCCATCGCCACATAATCTTTGAGGTTTTGTTCCTGTTGCTTTTTGCTTATTGCTGGTCCTCTCCCTGAGGGACAGCTCACTTTACTTGGATTTCTTCTACTTTTGCCTGCTGTTGTGAAACCAGTGCCTGGTACACTGAAGGTGCTTAATAGTTATTTACTGACTGATTGGTGTGTCTTGTATCCCTATCCTGGCCATCCCCAGCCTGGCCTTTCCTGTGCCAATTGAGCCCTGATTATAACACCTTTGATGTCCTCATGAATTCCTTTATTGCAATATCAGACCTATCACTTTGAATGGGTGTGAGGCTAGCATCCTTTGGCCCTAAGGGCCACATCCTCTAATTGGAAGGGCTCTTCCTGAAACTTCCATTTCAAGGAGGATGCTCAGGAAGTCATCTCCTCATTTCCCACCGGATTGCACTCCTCTGGACTTTTTCATGCTCTTCTCCCCACCCCTCACCTCTACTTTTTAACTTCCTTGTATGTTTTATCTTCCTCATTAGAATGTAAACTAGAAAACATTTCCCATGAAAAAGAACTGAAGGTTTTAATAGACTACCAGCTTAATACTATAATATGAAAGTTTTAAAAAAAATCCTAGTATGATCTTAAGATTCACTGAAAAGATAAAATTTCCACAATGGTAGAAATTATAATTTCATTGTACTCTGGTCTGGTCCAATCACATTTAGAGTATTGCATTCAGTTCAAAGTTTAGGAAAGATGTTGACAAACTGGAGTGTGTCTACAGGTGGGTACCAAGGATGGTGGAAATGCGGGAGGGATAGACTGGAAACCACCGCACATCAAGATCTGTTGAGGAAACTGGGAATGTTTAACAAAAAAAAAAAGAATTGACTCAAGGGGGACATTGATAGCTATCTTCAAATATTTGAAGACGTCATTAGGAAAGAAGGATTTGACTTGTTCTGATTTCCCATTGAGAGAATAGTTAGGAGCAGTGGGATGGAAGTTACAGAGAGGTAATTACAGCTGTTCCCAAAAGAAATGGACTACCCAAGGAAAAAATAAGTTCTCCATTAGCCAGTCAGTCAATAAACATTTTAAAAGTACCTACTATGTGCCAGCCAGTATATAAAGAGTAGACGGGTGCTAGAGATTCAAAGAAAGCTCACAGTCTAATGGAGCAAAGGTTAGATGACCATTTGATGGAAATACTGTAAAGGAGTTCCTGATCAGGCAAGGGCCAGGTGTGATGACTTTTGAGATCACTTTAAATCCTGGACTTGTATTTTTCTATGAGGAAGCTAGAATCTTCCCTCCCAAAGGGTCATGAAGGAGGATGCAGGATAAAACACAAAAGAAAACTAAATAAGGGACTTACCATTTACATGGCCCACTAGGCTTCAAATGCCAGAAGTCCTATTTTATTTTATTGCTATTTGATAGCTGGCCCCTGATAATTTTAGCAGTGAAACAGGCTGTGCCAATCAGTCTTGGATAAAAATAAACTTAACACCTTTGAGGTCTACACACCTGTGGGGAAAAGGTTGTTGGTCTTTTTTACCACATTGGTTTGTGTAAGAAATAAGACCATTCAGAGCATCATTTCAAAGACAGAGAAGAATATGTAAGTAATCTACCTATCAGTAATAGTAATAACATATAGTGCTTATCATAATAACATATAGTGCTTTAAGGTAGTTTTTTTTAAATTTAGGTTATTAATGTCTTTTATTTTTGAATCACCTACATTCCCCAGTGTTTTGTTGCTGTTGTTCAGTCACATCTGACTCTTCATGACCCCATGTGGGGTTTTCTTGGCAGAGATCCTGGAGTGGTTTGCCATTTCCTTTTCAGCTCATTTTACAGATAAGGAAGTGAGGCAAGCAGGGTTAAGTGACTTCCTCAGGGTCATACAGCTAGTAAGTACCTGAAGCCAGAAAAAAGTCTTCCTGACTTCAAGACCAGCACTCTATCCACTGTACCACCTAGTTGCCCTTTCCTAAGGCATCTCTCCACGTCCCAATATATACCTCTCCCCCTCTTTCTAGAGAGCTATCTCTTATAATCAGTCAATCTGAGTGAACAGCAATTTATTAAGCACTTACTATATCAGTCAATAAACACCTGCTACGAGCCAGGCACTCTGCTAAGCACTAAGGCAACAAAAAAGAGGCAAAAGACTGTCCCTGCCCTCAAGGAGTTCACAGTTGAATAGGGGAGGGTAGCTAGCAAACAAATATGCTATATACAAATAAATAGGAAATAATTGAGAGGGAAGGCACTAGAATGAAGAAGGATTGCAAAAGACTTCCAGTAGAAGATGGGATTTTAGTTGGGACTTAAAGGGAGTTGGGAGAATAATATTTGAAGAAACAAGAAATAGTGAGCATTGGTGAGGTATAAAATAGAGAATTTCAGTTATTTTAAATTGAAAAATTCTTGTATAAATAAAACCAATGTAGCCAAGATTAGAAGGAAAGCAGGAAATTGGGGGAAAGCACTTTAATAGACATCTCTCAGATAGGGGTCTCATTTCTCAAATATATGGAGAATTTTGTCAAGTTTATAAGAACATGAGTCATATCCCAATTGATGAATGGCCAAAGGATATGAACAGGCAGCTTTTCAATGAAGAAATCAAGACTATATATGATTATATGAGAAAATGCTCTAAATCATTATTTATTAGAAAAATGCAAATTAAAATAACTTTGAGATACCACCTTACAGCTATCAGATTGGCTAAAATGATAGATGCTCTGCAATTGGGGAGTGGCTAAATAAGCGGTGGTATATGATTGTGATGAAATACTGCTGTGATAGAAAAAATAATGAGCTGGTTGATTTAGAAAAACGTGGAAAGGCTTGGACTTATGAAGAAAGGTGGGGGCAGCTTGATGGTGCAGTGGATAGAACACCAGCCCTGGAGTCAGGAGGACCTGAGTTCAAATCCAGTCCTAGACCAAACACTTAGCAGCTGTGTGACCCTGGGCAGGTCACTTAACCCAATTGCATAACAAAAAAGAAAGAAAGAAAGAAAGATGCTATCCACTTCCAGAGAAAGCACACTAGGAAAGTATGGTCTTACATATATGTATATATATGTGTTTATGGGTATATATGTATATGCATATATACATATCTATATATATATATATATACATATATTTACATTTAATTGTAGCTCTCTAGGGCTGGGGTGGGAAGAAGGAGGGAAAAAATGAAATAAAAAGTACATAGCCAAGAACAAAAGAAAACCTAAAAGGAAGCACAGAAAAGCTGGGTTGCTTTGAAAACATCTTGTAGGATTTATTACATAGGTTTTAGTGAAATGGAAATTTATTGTTTTATATTGAATCCTCTCATGTTCTGCTGTGTACATGAAAATGTTCTTTTTTGTTGTTGTTTTGTATTCAAGTTTAAAATGAATAAAAAATTTACAAAATAAAATAAAGGAATTTGGGGATCCAGTAGGCAGAGATGAAAAGGGAGAACATTTCAGGCATGGGGGACAGCCAGAGAAAAAGCCAAAAGCCAAGAAGCCAAGAGATGGAGGTATTATTTATAGAACAGCCAGAACAGTATTACTGAATCAAAGAGTATGTGGTGGGGAATAAGGTGTGAAGAGACTGGAAAAACAAGAGAGATTTAGGTTATGAAGAGCTTTGAAAGCCAAACAGAAGATTTTGTATTTGATCCTGGAGGTGAGATGGAGCCCCTGGAATTTATTGAGTTTTATTGGGCAGTTTCCCTAAAGCAATCTGGTCAGCTCCCTTCCTCCTTTTCAATGATGAGCCCAGCTCAAAATAGGTGGTATGGTATGGCAGGAAGAATATTGGTTTGAAAGTCATGAGAGTGGAGATCTAGCCCTGGTTTCACTTACTCACTGCATTAGTTCAAGAAAGATTTATTAAGCACTTGTTGAAGGTATTATGCTTGAGGGCGGTAATGATGGAAAATGGCACAATCTTGCCTTTAAGGAAGTTAAATATGACATGTTCTCAAATATAAGGTAGAATGGAAAAGTGGTAAAGGGGTGGGTGGGTGTCAAGTAAAGCACACTAGGAAAATATCAGGAAGGAAAGACCAGTACTTCATGGGGTGACTTTGGGCAAAGCATGCCTCTTCTCTCATTTCACAAATGAGTGTCCATTTGTAAATGAAGAGGTTGGACTAGATGATTCCAAAGTTCACTTCTGTTTTAGAGCATTTTTTTTCATATGACTATAGATAGCTTTGATTTCTTCATCTGAAAACTGCTTGTTCATATCCTATGACCATTTATCAATTGGGTAATGACTTGTATTCTTAAAAAATTTGACTCTGTTCTCTATATATTTGGGAAATTGTGCCTTTATCAGAGACATTTGCTGTAAAAATTGTTTCCCAGCTTTCTGCTTCCCTTCTAATTTTGGTTGCATTGGTTTTGTTTGTGCAAAACAAAGTTCACTTTTGGCTCCAAAATTCTTCGTTTCCAAGAGCATCAAATCCTTTATTACCCCTTACACATTAAAAAAAAAAAAAGACTAAGAGAACATGGAATGGTATTATGGAAAGACCATTGGACTTGAAGTCAGAGAACCTGAACCTGAGTCCTGGTTCTGATTCTTATTAGCTTTGTGCCTTTCAACAAGTCACTTTCTCTCTCTAGGCCTCAGTTTCCACTTTTGTAAAATATGAGTAGAATAAGGGAAGCCATAAGGTTTCCTCCACTTCTTAATCCCATGGTCCCTATGGATGCAGTTACATGGCGATGACCTTCTTCCTTACTCTGCACCAGATGATGAGGCTTGGGGTGATGGTAAAGGCTTTTGGTAATCTAGGCCCCATTTAGGATCTAGGTTGAAAAGAAATCCCTTTAATTATCCATACAAGGTGAAGTCTTATGAGCTACATTTAGGTACCTCGTGAGCAGTGTAGCTGTATGGAAGTGCAGAAGTCAGGATTATTCATCTTGGAAAAGGGGAAGGCAGTATTTGTGACTCTTGTTTAAATAATAATAACAAACTGCTAGCATTTATATAGCACTTTAAGTTTGAAAAAACACTTTACAAATACTATCTCATTTTATCCTTGAAATCCTGGGAGGTAGTTGCTATTATTATTCCCATTTTATAGATGAAGAAACTGAGGTTAAGTGACTTGCCCAGAGTCACAGCTAGTAAGTGAATGAGGCTGGATTTAAACTCAGTTCTTCCTGACTCCAGGTCCCCTACTCTGTTTCCACTTAGCTCCTATAGTGATTTAAGTTTTGCAAAACTTTCATGAAACAAGTGAGTCACGTAGTGCAAGTTATTATCCTCATTTTTCAAATGTGGAAACTGAAACTCTAGGAGATCGGATGATTTGCCCCATAATTACACAGCTAGTAAATGTCTGAGGAAGGAATCAAACTCAGGTGTTTTGATTCCAAATCCAATAGCACACACTAAATCCCCTCCATACTACACTCTGTCCTACGTGTAAGCAGGACAAGTGAAGTAGGTAGTAGTAGTACAATTAGTGTTATCCCCTTTTTACAGATGAGGAAACTGAAGCTCAGATGAGTTCAGTGACTTGCCCAAGGTCACACAGCTAGTAAATGGCATTACTAGGACTTGACCCTACACTGTGTGATTCCCAGTCTTATTTTCTCTCACTTTGCCACCCTGCTTCCCAGTATGTTTGACCTCCAAACCAAAATAGTGTTAGTTGAATTTTGCAAAATGATAAATGGTGCTTATGTATCTGTGTTCATGCTTTTCTTTCCAATGCTAGTGGTGGGGAGGTTTATAAAAATAGTCTCTAAAGGTGCTCAATATTTGTTTGTGAAATATTTGTGAAATAATCTCTGTCAGCTGTTTATGTAGTAGGAAATAAAGTTAGACTGTAGCATAATGCAAAAGGCACTACATTCAAAATCAGAAGATGTGAAGACATAACCTGACTCTGCTATTTACTAACTTTTGTCAAGTCACAGCTTCTTGGGACCACAGTTTCCTCCTCTGTAAAAGAAGAGGGTTGAGGGGCAGCTAGTGGATAGAGCTCCGGCCTTGGAGTCAGGAGGATGTGAGTTCAAATCCAGTCTCAGACACATGACAGTTACTAGTTGTGTGACCCTGAGCAAGTCACTTAACCCCAATTGCCTCACTTCCCCCCCCCCCAAAAGAAGAAGAGGCTTGGACTCCATGATCTCTAGGGTCCTTGCCCTCTCTAAATCCTACAATGATGCTAATGACAAAAAGACTTAATTGAGTGGAGTTGAGTGAAAAGACTGGTAATCAGAATCCCCAAGTGTGAATCCTTGATTTGTCACTTACAAGCTGTGTTAACTGTGGGCAAACCTCTCAATTTCAGTTTCCTCATCAGTAAAATGTGGGTAGATAGACAGCCATTCTCTACTTCAAGGGTTTTTATTTTCTTAGTTTTAGAGAGTGCTTTATAAACTGTAAACTGATATACAAATGTGAGTTAGTACTATTATAGCACAGTAATAACTCTGAAGCGGACTGTGGTCTGCTGCTGAGTGATTCTTTGAATGTTAGAATTAAATCACCTAGGAGGGAGGAGTGGAGAAACCAAAGATGCTCGGAGGAAGTGTACCACGGGTTCATTCATAATAGATGAAGGACGAACTGAAGTGGTCTCTCTCAGGAGTGAGAGCCTATCTGGATGAGAATGTAAACAGCTTAAGAAAACAGAACTCGGAAGGTCAAGGATAATGCGTCACGGGTGGCAAATGGAGAGTCTGGAACAGGAGGAAGAGGGCAAATAGTGAATGGAGAGGTAGAGTGGCTTAGTGGATTTGGAGGGAGGGAGATCCGGCTTCAAACCCTGCCTTAAATACTTAATAGCTGTGGGACTAGCTGGTAGGGCTGTGCAGGAACTGACTTAAGAGCCCATTGTTAAATTTTTAGTGTGAGCATTTACACTTCAGAAAGGCAAATGATAACAGATCGGGCCTTGACTGATTACTTTGTGGATGGTCTAGACTTAAGGAAGTAAAGAAGAAAATGTTAACAATGCAAATTAAACTTAATAGTATGTCTTGCAAACATTTTTGTTTTCCTCCAAAAAGCAAATCACAAATTTTCTGGGTTTCAGTTTCCTCATTTGTAAAATGAGGAATTAAAATCTGCTTGTCTGGGCCTCAGTTTTTCACTTGCAAAATGTGAAGTTTGGACTACATGGATTCTCCGGTCCCTATGTTTCCAGGAAGTCTGATCCTCACAACTTTTTGAAGAAGGTTGGGGAAATTATCCTGTTTTGGAGATGAGGAAAATGAGCCTTAGGGAACAGAAGTGACTTTAGGCTTTCTGCTTGCTTTCCACTATTTCTGGCTGCTTTTATTGAAGCCAACAAGTTGGATGAGTTTGGGATTTTTCCTTCCTTTTGTCTACCACATAAAGTACAAACTCCCTACCCTTCTAACCTCATCTCAAGCTACTCTTGCTCACACACCCCAGCCAAACTGGGTGATTCACCACACTCTGCACACACCTTACCCTCTCACATCTCCATGTCTTTGCTCACCCCATTCTTTGGAATGCACTATTCCCTAACTCTCAAAGCTTCAGTAATTTCTGCTTGCCTTTAGGATAAAATGCAAACTTCTCTTTTTGGCATTTAAAATCATTCACAGTCTGACTCCAATCTACTTTTCCAAGCTCTACATGTTACACTTCATGCACACCACATTCCAGTGAAACACGCTTGTTTACTATTCCCTGTAGACGAAATTACTTCTCCTGTTACTATGCTTTTATCCTCCACACCTGGAATTCATTCCCTCTTTATCCTTCTCACTTAGAACCCCTCACTTTCTTCAAGAAATGCTATCCACATCCAGAGAAAGAACTATGGAGTCTGAATGCAGATTGAAGCATATTATTTTCTCTCTCTTTTTTTCTTTCTTGTGGTTTTCCCCTTTTTTTCATATTCTTCTTTCACAACATGACTAATGTGGAAATATGTTTAATATGATTGTACATGTAAAGCCTATATCAGATTGCTTTCCATCTTGGGGAGGAAAGAGGAGAGGTGAGACGGGAGGAAGGGAGAGAGAAAAAAAATTGGAACTCAAAATCTTATAAAAGTGAATGTTGAAAACTATCTTTACACGTAATTGGAAAAAAAATAAAATACTATTAAGTGGGGAAAAAAGACTCAGGGCAAATGTCACCTCTGGGGATACATTATTCTTCATTCACCTAATTGTTAGAGCTCCCTTGCATATATGATTTTATATTTGTTTTGTATGTGGCGATCCTATTTCAACTCTTTCTCCCTTTTATATCCCTAGCATCTAACACTGTACCTGATCCATAGCAAGCAAGGAAAATGATTGCTGAATTGAATTAAATCTCTGTCAGCTGAAATCCTACCTGTCTTCAAGGTCTGGATCAAATTCCACTTCCATCATAAACTCTTTAAGAAATCTTATCTTAACCAACACCAAATGAAATGAGTATTTCCTTATATACAGCATAACAGAAATAAAAGATTACACACAAAATGGCAATTCTGTTAGGTTGGGCTTGCTTTTCTTTGTCAATCAGTCAACAAGCATTTATTAAGGGCTTATTTTGTGCCAAACACTGTGCTAAGCACTAGGGACACAGTATAAATCATGAGAAAGACAGAGCCTGCCCTCAAAGAGCTTATATTTTAATGGAGAAAGACAACATATAAAAGGGGGAGGGGCAAGTAAGTGGGGAGGATGGTGGCTAAGGGGTGAATCAGGGATGTCTATTCTGGACATTTCCCCAAAATGGAGGATATAATTAATTCAATGTATAACTTTCAAAGCTGTCATGCTTGTTTATGATTTTCACTGACCTTCCTTCTATTTTCTTCTGTGCATTAAAAAAAAATTCCTCATTTCTTTCTTTTTTTTTCTTTTTGGCATTCCTATCCCTTGCCCTACTCTAAAAAACAAACAAACAAACAAACAAAAAACCTACAAACAAACAAAACAACAAACTCTTCCCTGATCATTTCCTCACTGGACCTTACATAGTTGAATGATGAAGCTAATTAGGAAGAGTTGATGTAAACCTGACTCATACTACCAGTCAAAACCAAGTGGACCCAGGAATTGTACAGTACTATTCTAAAAGGTCAGAATTTTGTTGAGGCATATTGTGTTAGGCAGCCATTTTGCTAACACTCCTGGTAGCATACCTCTTGATCCTGAATACATTTTTAAAGCTTGAAATGTCCACTAGATCTCTGGCTGTACTGTTTCTTTGGATCCTGATTTGGACTTCTGCCCTTTTTCCCCACAAGACCCGTACAGTACTCCAAATTTATAGTATTGCTTTAGGGTTCAACTTCTTCACAAGAGGAAAGCACTTTGGGTCCCTAGAGAAGTGACTACTTTTTCCCCAAGCATGCATAGTCCACATAATTTGTAATCTTGGTGAAAGGCAAGATCCAGGTTAGCTTGATTCTTTAATTTTGCTTCTTCTCAGTTCCAATTACTTCTTGGTTCCAGAATTGGGAATTGTTAGGAACCTTTCTTTTTTCTAGGGAGGCTTTGTCCAGGAACTTAGTGTCATTTTTTTAAAAATCAGATTTGTCTAGCTGTGAAAAGAGTACATTGAGGGCTCCTTCTATTATAGTTTTTTTTTAAATTTCTTCTGGTAACTTGTTTAGCTTTTCCTTTAAGTATTTAGATGCTATGCCATTTGGTACATACACACCACATATCATATTGAGATTAATTTGTTGTCTCTGATACCTTTCAGCAAAATATAATTTTCTTGTTTATCTCTTTTAATCAAGTCTATTTTTGCTATTTCCTTAGTCTGTGTTCATGATTTTTGTCCCTGCTTTTTTTGAGCTAAAGATTTATAGATTTTGCTCCAGCTCTTTAACTCTGTGTGAATATTTATGTTTCAGTTGCATTTCTTGTAAAACAACATATTTTTGAACTATCTAATATATTTTCCTTAGAGGATGTTTTGAGGTTCAACTGAGATAATGAAAGTAAAGCATTTTGCAAACTTTAAAGTGCCATATAAATGATAATGATGATGATGACCTTCTTATAATCATTTGACCTTTAGTCTGGTGATGACTTCATTTCCTGAATCTGCTACTGCACTCCTGCTGAGCTCAAGTGATGTTTATGAAGCAATACAAAGTCTGCTAATAAATGTTTGGTAACTGTCTCTCAAAAAAAAAATGTACATACACACATGCATTTACGTTTATTCTCATTGTCAACACTTTCTTAAGTCTAAATAATTAACAAAACTGATTTGTGGTGATTGTTGATTTCAGAGTTGTAAATGTTCACACTGAAAAAAAAAAAACCCAATGAATTCTCAAAAACCAGTTAGAGTTGGTTCCAGTACATACCAGATTCCACTATTGTCTTCTATTTAATAGGTAAGTTTGTTTCATTCACATTCACAAGTATGATCATTAATTGAGTATTTCTCTCCATCTATTCCCTTTCCTCTTTTTGCTCCTCACCCCTTTTTTTTTTTTTTTACAAAAGAAAGGAAGAATATAGTACAGGATTGTGCTTAGCACCAATGCTTTGTGTTGTATGCACATAGCTTCCACTCCCCTGCCTCTCTTCTCTCTCTCTCACCCAGCTCCCAATCACAAGATCTTATCTTCTCCTTCTTTCCTTTTTAACCCCTCTTTACAATTCCCTCTCTGAAATTGGGGTTTGTTTTGTTTATAACTAATCCCTCCTGAGATTTAGCCTCCCTCTTATTCCCTGTTTTGCCCTTTCCCTGTTTCCTCCTGTTTTTCTGTTAAGTTGAATGTATTTCTATATCAAACTCTTTTTTGTGTGTGTATTGATTTATATGTGTGTTCTGCCCTCCTCTGATCAGTTCAGATGAGTATGGATTTTAAGTCATGCCCACTTTCCCCATCCCTTCTTCATTTGTATAAATTTCTACTTGTGACCTCCAAGAATATGAGGTAAAAGTTACCTCCTATTCCTCCCTCTTTCTTTCCTAGTGTATTCCTTTCTCCTCTTTTTCCTTTCTTTTTTTTTTAAAGATCATCAAAACACAACAAAAACCCTTCCCATATCCTTTGTCTTATTTGACTCCCTCTTTGACCACTGATAATATTAGAGGTTCCCAAAGTGGATGATATTACCCCTTAGAGTGTGCTGGATTGATCCAGGGGGTGGTAGTAGCCTCAGGTGCAATTGGGGGCATTAAATAAAAATAAGGGGGCAATGGAAGCATAAGGAAAAAAGAAACAACGAGAAATTTCTGAAAAACCATCAGTACGTGTTTCATTTGTTGTATTACAGAGTTAAAGTCATAGTGATTACATTATTTTCCAAATAAACACACAAAATGCAAGTTATAACCCATCAGTGGTAAAGTCTGCCAACAGGTCTTAGCAAGCAAGTGTTGGCAGGTGAGCATGTAGCACATTGTCAGGAAGTCTAGCATGCATAGACAGGAATATGTGCATGTAATGACTTGTTTACAATATGATACTATCTATTACATGACACAATATTGGATCATCAAAATTTCAATGCAGGAAAAAAATCACAAATTTACAATAAATTATTAAATTTAAGATGCATCATATAAAAATACTTTGTATTTTTTTTAAAGACACAAATTTAAAAAAAAATTAAAGAGTTAAAGAAAGTAGATTTCCAGGGACACTGAGTAATTTTTTTAAAGGGGGCAGTAGGCCAAATAAGTTTGGAAATCTCTGCAGTACATCTTAGTAGATGCTTATATCCTTTCCCCTCCCCCATTAGAATGCATACACTTTATGCTTATAAAATATTTTGCTACTTTTCACTCATATTTACTTTTTTGTGTTTCTCTTTATTGAGAAATAAATTGAGATCTCTTGAACTAGAGAGCTACAAACTTTCAGTGAGCCCTTTGCAATCTTATCAAGGGCATGGTCTGATTCCTGCCCTCCTGAGCTTTCCAGGCTCCAGATCCTGGTTTGGATCTAGGTACCATAGCAGCAAACTTTCCCTTGGGTGGTGCCCCAGCAGACAAACTCCTATCAGCTGGCTGGAAGGTTCATCAGGTCCAGAGCAACCACCTTGCTGTCTTAGCCCTATTCTGGCCCCAGGGCTATATTTGCCTTTCAAGGTTTCTACTTATCTTTGGTCTTTTCATCAGGAATGTTTGGAAGTCCTCTATCTCTTTAAAGCCCAATTTCTCTCCATAGTATCACAGTCAGTTTTGCTGGGTAAATTATTCTTGGTTGTAAGCCTATATCTTTTGCCTTTTGAAATACCACATTCTATGCTCTCTATGCCTTTATAGTAGTAGCTTCATATAACTTTAGAGCTCTGTGATCTTCTGCTTGCATTATTTCTCCTTTAACCTGAAAGCCCTGGATTTGGGCTATCATATTCCTTGGAGCTTTCATTTTGGAGTTTCTAAGTGACCAGAGGATTCTTTTTTTTTTTTTCCTCCCAATTTGGTCTCTATTTCTAAAAGACCTTGGTAGTTTTCTTTTGTCATTTTTAAAAAATATGATATCTAGGCTCCCTTTTTATTCATGGCTTTCAGAAAGTCTGGTGATTCTTAAAATTTCTTTCCTTGATCTTTATAAGTCAGTTGTTTTTGATATAAGATACCTTACATTTTCTTCAATCTTTTCATTTAAAAAAAATTTCTTGTTGTCTCATAGAATCATTAATTTTTGTTTGGTCCGTGGTAATTTTCTAGGAGTCTGTTACTTGGGTAAGGTTTGGGACTTCCTGAGATAAAGTTTCCAAGTCTTTCTTTTCAAAAGCTCTTTTTTCCCCCTAATTCTTTCTTCTTCTTTGCTCTCATTTCATTAATAATGTATTTTTTAATTAAAAAAAACCTCTTGCTTTATTTCTTCTAGTAATTCTAAATGACCATGTGGGCAAGCTATATTTTTTGAGGTTTTATTTGTAGGTGTTATGAAATTATTCTCCTTGGTTTATTTTGTATTTTAGGTATCTGACATCATAACAACTTTCTATTTTTTTTATTTACTCATTATTCCAACATTACTTCCTGAATTGGCACTTTGGGTTAGAGTTAGACTGTGCACTTCTGGTGTGGCATGTTGTGACCACATGGTTCTGACCTATCTTGCTGGGGATCCTGCTGCTATGTTTTTCAAGTACTGATTGATGAGTTTGTCAAGGATCACAAGAGTAGCTTGAGCTAGAGAACTACAAACTTTCAGTGAGCCCTTTGCAATTTGATCAAGGGTGTGGTCTGATTGTTGCCCTCCTGAGCTTTCCAGGCTCTAGACCCTGGTTTGGATCTAGGTACCACAACAGCAGACTTGCCCTTGGCTGGAGCTCCAGTAGACAAATAGTCGATAGCCCTTATCAGTGGGCCAGGAGATTCAGCAGGTCCAGAGTAAACATGTTGCTGTCCTAACCCTATTCTAGGCCCATGGCTAAGCCCCTAATTTAATCCTGCTTGCCCATTACTTTTCTGGGTCTGCAGGTAAATCCATGATACACTCTGTAAAGAAATGGTGCTGCTGGCCCAGACCTATTCAGGGCCTAGAATTGATTCTACAATCTGCCCTGGGCAACCTGAATTTGCTGACTTAGCTGAGAGCTCTGAGCACCGAATCAATCCTCCCAGTCCTAGTAGGAGACTGGCCTGAGTCAGGACCTGAGTCAGGATCAGCTCTGGGAATCCTAGCACCACTGGCCAAGGTCAGAACTCTGCTGAGTTTGGGTTCCCTTTTCCACAGTTCCCATTGTAGTCATTTGCTTGTAGGTTAAATTTATGATTTAGGACTAGAAATATGACCTCCTGTGGTTTCTCTTTCAATTTCCTTGATCACTGCTTAGTCCCATGTTCTTCTTAGATTATTGTTGGAGTAGTTCTTGGGGGAGCTGGGGTGTACTGACTGCTTCCTCCCATTCTACAACCTCTGCTTGTCCTTCAACTTGGTATCACCTAAAAACTCACAGAGAAGGAAGGAAAAGAGCTTTGACTGTTTGTAGACACGGGTGCAAGTCCTTTGTGTTTCATCATGTTTCATCATGCTAAATAAAGCCTGCCAGATATTTAATATTGTTAGTCTGAATGCTTGCATTGGAGCAAGGCTATTTACTTTTTATATCGATAATTAGATGTGAGCTAAATTCTGTTGTTCCAAATGGAAACTATGAATAGGGGTAAAATGAACTGAAATCTGAGATTCTCAAGGAAAGTCCTTGCTCAGGGCATGAGCAGGCAAGACTATTTGTGAGAGATATCCCCAAGGTTGAACCTAATCCCTGAAAGTTCACAGTTTTGGGCCTAAGCCAGATGTTATATTACTCACTACAATGATGATAACAAACAAATTTTTTTAAAAAAATATTGCTTTAGATCCCACCTCCCTCCCTACCCCCAACACACAGTCACACTTATACACCTGGTCCTTGTAGGATTCAGTTACCTTAAAATAGCTAAACTGGTTTGACTAGCTTTTTTCCTTCTGTGGTTGCTATATGGAGCATAAAAGTTCCAGCTGGAGGTTATAAAGGAGATTGATGAGTGTACATAATGATTAACTACAAGCACCTTTATATGCCCAGCTATCTGTGGAGAAGTAAATCTTAACTAAACCCTAAATGACCCGAGGGCAAAGACCTCATCTTCAATCATCTTAGGGTATCTTCTTAAGCCCCTAGCACAAATAGAACATATTTGTTCCACAAGCATTAAGAACCTATTATGTGCAAAGCATGGCTTTTAGGCACCACCTGATCTTTTAATGGGGGGGGCAGGGAGGAGGGAAATAATACATATACATGCATATATGTATACATATATACATACATCTATACTTATAGGATGGGATAACCTATGATTTCTCTGGCGAGAAAAATCCCTCTATCAATATAAGTCAGTACTCCCTTCTCTGGAATTTATAGTGTTTAGAGTTGCCTAGAGAGCTAAGGGGTTAAGGAACTTCTCTAGGGTCACACAGCCAAGGTGTATCAGAGGAGGGCTTTGAACCCAAGTTTGAATATGAGAGCAAAGTGTAAGAAGATTGTAAAGGTCTTAGAGGGCTGTAGGTTGTAGAGGGCTTTAAATGTCAAATGGGATTTTATGTTTGATCCTGGAGGTAATAGGGAGCCAATGAATATTGTTAGGAAAATTACTCTGGCAGCTGAGTTGTTGTTGTTTGTCCTTTGTTCTAGAAGAGGACCATGCCGCCAGGAAGGTGATGCCATGACTTGCAAGTGAATTGGACTTAAGTGAGGGAGTTCTGTGCAGAGTCACCAGACTCACTTTCTCCTCTGGAGTCATCTGAGTCCAGTGGCCAGATATAGATCAGGACGACTGGAGATGGCCCCTAGCAGCTGAGTGGGGATGGATTGGAGTGAGGAGAGGCTTGAGGCAGGAGACTGAGTAGGAGGCTATTGCATTTTTCAAATGAGAAATGATCAAGGCATAAAGCAGGGTGGTAGCTATGTGAGGTGGGAAAAGGATGTATATGAGAAATTTTGTGGAGATGGGAGAGTATTTGGCCTCTGACTGGATATGTGAGGTGATTGAGAGTAAGGAGTTGAGCGTGTTACCGAGGCTGCAAATCTGGTGAAAGGAAAGATGGAAGCAAAGAGGAGCCTTCCTACCTTTGTTTCATCCTCCCTCAATTGAATTTGCCCCTAAGTACCAAGTTTTATTGACTGGCTTGAATCAGCCAGAGATAAGGCAGGAGGAAGGCTCCATAAATCCTCCTTCTCCTCCTCCTCTTCCTCCCATCTGATAAAGCAACCCCATAAAGCCTCAAGTAGTAGTCTGAGGCTGCAAAATGTGCTCTGGTACTCTGGAGACGCTGGGGTAAGAGTAAACACACTATGGCGTAGTGGAGGAAGCAGTGGACTGAAGGCCAGGAGAATGGGTTCTAGTTCTAGCCAGGGCATTAACTGGCTCTGAGACTCCTAGGCAAATCATAACTGCTCTGAGCCTCAGTTTACCCATCTACAAAATTAAGTGGTTGGACTAGATCAGGGATGGGGAACCTGTGGGCTGGAGGCCATATGTGGCCTTCCAGGTCCTTGGGTGCTGCCTTTTGACTAAGTCCAAGTTTTACAGAACAAATCTTTTTAATAAGGGGATTTGTTCTGTGAAGTTTGGATTCAGTCAAAGGGCCATACTTAAGGATCCAGAAGGCCACAGGTAGCCTTGAAGCTGCAGGTTCCCCACCACTGGACTAGATGATCCCTAAGATCAACTCCACCTCCAATTTTCTGAGTTCTATATTCTAACATTTTATATTCTAAAGCTCTCTCCTGCTCTGATAGTCTGTGCTCTTAGGCCCTTTCCCACCTTGACAGCCAATGTTCTAGGTTCTATCTTAACATCTGAATGTTATAGTATTATGTTTTGTGGAGTTTACAGATTGGAATGTCAGTGATCATATGATTACTTGGACCACCTCTTAGATACACACACACACACACATAATATCACACTTCATAAATCCCTGAGGGGAGGAGTAGGGAGAGGATGTGAGGTGGAAGGTGGAAGGGAGATTTCCAGCCAAGATCTGGGTCCTCAGAATGTCCCTGTGCAGTTGGTGCACTGGTGCTCCATAAATATTAGTTGATTTGCAGTTGAGGCCACACTTCACAATGCCATCATTGTAACAGAGGATCTCTACAAGGCCTGCCTGGGCCAGGGGAGAAGAGACTGCCTGGTGCGTGTGACACCCCCCTCCCGTCCCTGCCACCTCCCCCGATCCCACAGAGGCCCCAGAAAGAACAGCCTTGAGTATTTGTTCCTTTTGTCACATGACGGTGATTGCTCTTGGTTCCCTAGCCTTGGGAGAGGTGGGGGTGGGGAGGTGGGGGCCCACCCCGCAGCCCACGGTCCCCCTTTCCATCTGTGTATCAGGAAGTAGCAGAGATGGTTCTCTCTGGTCCCACAAAGGGAGGCATTGAATTTTAAAGAGGGAGGGAGGAATGGTTAGTGTGTTAGTGTACATTTTTGGACTGTACTCAAGAATCTGCTACTATCATAGCAGCCTCCCTCCCTCTCCCACTGCCATGGCAACCACAGAGTGAGGGAGACAGGAACTGATGCTGCCTGGCTAAGGGGCTGCTGAATGCCCTGCTTGTTTGACAGTTCTGTGTGGGGAGATGGGATCAGTTGCAAACACTGACCCTCCTTCTCCTAGATACACTTCACACCAGGAGCTGGGAGAGGAGGAGGGAGAAAAAGCGGGAGCCATCACTATGAATTTTAGTTATTTTTCTAGGCAGCTCAAGATAGTAGAGAGCACATGGGTCTTGGGGGTCAGAAGGCATGAGTATGAGCCATGACTCTGACATTTACCAATTGTGTGACCACAAGTGGGTCATCTTACCACTCTGAGCCTCGGTTTCCTCATCTGTAAAACTGGGATAGGATTATAGATCCTAAAACTTAGGGTCATAGATCTAGAAATGAAAGGGATCTCAGAGACCAACTTGTCTAATTTTGTCATTTTACAAATGAGGAAATTGAGGCCCAAGGAAGTTAAGTGACTTGTACAAGGTCACACAGGTAGTAAGCATCAGTGAAGAGATTTGAACCCTGGTCCTCTGACTGGAAAAGCCAATGCTTTTTCCACTATAGCAAGTCAGACAATGAAATATTCCACCTGCCTCACATCATTTATGAGAGAAAGCTGCCTTGAAAACCTTTAAGTATTATGGTAATGTCAAGTGTTATTCACAAGAATAAGAATGAAAGGTACCGTGAGGATGGTGGATAGAGGGCTGACCTTGGAGCCAGGAAGACCTAGACTCAGGTCCTGCTCCTGTCACATATTGGCTGTGTGAATGACTCACTAAATGTCTCAGTATCCCTGGGAGCTCTCCAAGATAACCTACAGATGAGCTGTTGACATTGATGGTGTGATTTTTCACTCTGGTAGTTCCCCACACTAATGAAATCACAGAGCCAAATAATAATGATGACAATGATGATGGTGATGCAAAATTTATAATGGTCAAATGTAGTATTTGCTTGCTATGGGGAAATTTATTGCAGTTCTATTAGGAAGGAAGGCCAAAGGCTAGAACTTTAGGCAACAAAATCCAATCTTGATGATTTTGTAAAAAAAAAATATACTTAATTACATAATGCAGTCTTTGTTGTTCAGTCATTTCAGTTGTGACTGACTCTTTGTGACCTCATTTGGGGTTCTCTTGGCAAAGATACTGGAGTGGTTTGCTATTTCCTTCTCCAGCTCATTTTTATAGATGAGGAACCTGAGGCAAATAGATTAAGTGACTTGTCCAGGGTCACACAGCTGCTAAGTGTCTGATGCTGCATTTGAACTCATAAAGATGAGTCTTCTTAACTTCGGGTCCACCACTCTATCTACTATACCGGTTATACACTCTAGCACTATATAAATGTAAGCCATTGTTATTATTCCTAGAATATTTAAGTTTAATCTTAAATCACATTTTAAATTAAAGATATGCTTTTTAATCACTTTCCAGTAAATATTTCATAAAACATCTTTAAAAGAAGAAAAGCTTTGTTTAAAAGAAATTAAAGACATTTTCTGCCCTAGGTTTAATCTCATTTCAGTGAAACAATACTAAGCCCATAGGGATTAAAGATTTAAAAAACAAGTTTAATTTAACCAGAAGTGTGTAATTATTTAGTATGTCATCCTACAATTTGAGATGTGAATAAGGTACTTTGTAAAGCATAAATGTAAGATGTTATTATTAGTAGCAATATCATTACAAAACACTCTTAACTATCTGACCTTGAGAAAAGTGACTGGATGGAGTCAAGAGGAATAGCAGTATGCAACTCATGAAGAAGAGAAACTCATAGAAAAACAGAAATGAGAAGGGAAGCCCTGGTTTACTCTTTGGCCCTGGCAAGGGAAAGGCTCACTTCTTCCTCTGGGAATGAAACAAAGGAGGTGAATAAAGGATTATGTCGAGGCGGGTATGAGGTATGGAATTATGGAAAAGATAGTCTCAGGAGGTTTTGGTTTTCTTGATCAAGCATAAGGCAAGTTCTTCTGCTAAGAGGGAGGGAGAGGACTGGTGTAATTAGATTGAGAGAAGTGTATAATAAGTACTGGGAAGTGTGATAGTAAGTCAATAAAGGAAGAAGTTAAAAAAAAAAAGATTACCATACTGCAGTGAGGGACAAACTGAGATCAAATGACAAAATTTTACTAACCCAGTCTACACAGTTGTATGATTTACTATGTTTAGGACAAAAAGCAGGTGATATGGATGCCACAGGATTTGGGTTTAGAAGGTCTGAGTAGCAGGAGGACGAGGTAAGGGACTTGAGAGTAGAGAACGGTTTAACTTAGTGTCAAGATTTTAGAAGGAGAAAAGGAGGCCAGAGTGTGGTTGACCGCAACACTCTTCTATTCAATAAACTCCGGCGGCTCTTCACTTTACATTAAGATCAAGTATTAACATTGGCATGCATCCAGCAGTACCACGTCTAGGGCTCTATCCCAAAGAGATCGTAAAAATGGGGAAAAGACCCACGTGTGCAAAAATATTTATAGGAGTTCTTTCTGTGGTGGACAAGAATTGGAAATTGAGGAATTGGGGAATGTCTAAAAAAGTTGTGTTATATGAGTGTAATGGAATACTATCGTGCTATAAGAAGTGATGAGCAGGCCGACTTCAGAAAAATCTGGAAAGACTTGTATGGTCTGATGCTGAGTGAAGTAAGGAGAACCAGGAGAACGTTGTACACAGTAACAGCCACATTGTGTGATGACTGACTTTGATAGACTTAGCTTTTCTCAGCAACACAAGGATCTAATACAACTCCAAAAGACTCTCTACATCCTGAGAAAGAACTATGGCATCTGAATGCAGATCAAAGTATACTATTTGCTCTCTTTTTTGTTTTGTTTCTTCTTTTTTGTGGTTTCCCCCATTCATTCTAATTCTTCTTTACAACATGACTGATGTGAAAATATGATTAATAAGAATGTATAAGTAGAGCCTACATCAGATTGCATGCCTTCTTGGGGAGGAGGTAGGGGAGGGAGGCAGAGCGAATTTAAAGCTCAAAGGCTTATGGAAGTAAATGTTGAAAACTAAAAATAAATTAATTAATTTTTTAAAAAAGAAGATACTTTTCATCTGTCGTATATCATGAAAACTTAGCTATTTATATTTTGTCTCATCCATTAGAAAGTGGCAGGGACCATGTTTTTGCCTTTCTTTTAATCCTCAAAGTTTACCATGTCTGCCACATAATAAGCACTTAATAAATGCTTCTTGACTACAAAAAAAAATTGGCATGTAAAGCCCTTTAAAACCTGACCTCATACTGCCTTTCCATTCTTCCAGCTCTAAAACACATGAATTTCAAGGAAGAGAGATGGTTAATGAAAATAATCAAAAAGAGGTCTAACATGTCCGTGCCTATAGTCAGTTCTGTTGACCACCTGATCATTCATACCCTTATGTAGGGTTCTCCAGGATTTCCCTTAACTGGAATGTTATCTTTGTTAAGGAAGAATATTCTTGATTTAATCAATCAGAACCAAGTGTGAACAGGGCCTGTAAAACTCTTGAATCAAAGCCATTGAGTGAGAGACTTAGTCACATTCTAAGGAATTTGTCTTTTTTTCGGGGGGGCTAGGCGATGGGGTTAAGTGACTTGCCCAGTGTCACACAGCTAATAAGTGTTATGTGTCTGAGGATGAATTTGAACTCAGGTCCTCCTGAATCCAGGGCCAGTGCTCTATCCCCTGTGCCACCTAGCTGCCCCAGGAATTTGTATCAAAGGAAGGAACTATCTCAGAAGCAGATTGAGATTCTGAGGGTCTAGCAGTGGAGACAAAGACATGGAGCAATATAGAGCTGAGCCAAGAATGGGCAGCCCAATGGCAACTATTGAAAGGAGAAAGAGAAGATAAGACTAAGCTGTGGCAGAGAAGGGAAGTACTGAAGATGACCATTGGCTCTATAGGCATCTCAGGGGCTGACCATCAGTGTAGCCACCTACTGCTCTTTTCCAACTCTTACTGGTATCTGCCTACCCATACACAATATAATATTATCAGCTGTTTTGTTACTCAAATGCCAGTAACCAGTAACCTGAATTGTTGCCTCAACTAGTCAGTCAATAAGCATTTATTAAGCATCTACTACATGCCAGGCACAAGTTAAAAGCTAGGGATACAAAAAAGAGGCAAGGACCCTTGCCCTCAAGGAGCTCACAATTTAATGGGGAAGACAATAAGCAAATACATATATATAAACAAGCTATGTAAAAGATAAATGGGAAATAATTAGCGAAGATGAGGAACTAGAATTAAGAGGGCTTTAGAAAGGCATGCTGTAGAAGATGGGATTTTAGTTGGGACTTGAAGGAAGTTAGGGAACCTAGGAGGTGGTAATGAGGAGGCAGAACATTCCAAGCATGGAGACAGTCAGAGAAAATGCCTGGAACCAAGAGCTGGCATTAACTAGAGATAGATATAAATGTATATTTAGGAAAGAGCCCAAATGTTAGGAATTTTCCTAACTGGGTGCTCAAAGTTATTGTGATTAAACTCATAACTTTCTATGTAAAACAAATTCCCTAAAGTTGCAAAGAAGGGAACCCATGGACCTTGGGGGCCAATATATTGTTCTTTAGATTAAAAATGATTTAATTACTGTAACTGTGTTGCAGAGATATAGAAAAAGGGCTTTAGCAAGGGTGTAACATAATGAGACTAATAAAATATTTTGAGCTTCTTGGATTAAAAATCTGATTAGTTAACGAATCAATCCACAAGCATTTATGAAATGTTTACTTTGTACGAGGCATTGTGCTATATATTGGGGAAACAAAACCAAAAATTAAATAGTTCTTTCTCTCAAGGAATTTACATTCTACTGGGAGCAGGAAAATGTGTGGGTATAAATATATAAACATGTGCTATATATACATATAGTGTATATACATATATGTATGTGTGTGTGTATATATATATCCATATAGTAGATACATACTACATGGACATATATATTTATAAAAATATCTTCAAAATAAAAACTACATAATGGGGGGAAGGTGATACACCAGCAACTGGGAGGATCAGAAAAGGCCTCATCTAGGAGGTGACCCTTGAGCTGAATCTTGAAGGAAGCCAGGTATTCTAAGGGGTAGAGGTGAGGAGGAAGTGAATTCTAAACACGAGGGGTAGCCTGTGCAAAGGTGGAAAATGAAGTCTAGAGATGGAATGCATGTAAGAAACAGCAAGGTCAATTTGACTAGAGCATGAAGGTCAGTTTGGCCTGGAACATTAAGTGTAGTAATGTCTAATAAAGCAGGAAGTGTAGGTTGGGGCCAGGTATGAAAGGCTTTAAATGCCAAACAGAGGAATTTGTGTTTTGCCAGTATTATAAGCAGGAGTGTGCTGGAGTCAGCTTAAAGCTCGGGAGAGTCAATTGTTAAATTTTCAGTGTGAGCCATTATAAAGAAATCACAAATGCTCCAAATCAGGGCTCAATTTATTATTTTTCTAGTATTTTGCTAGTATTTTCTAGTATTTTTCTATGATTTCTAGACTTAAGAAAGTGATGGAGAAAATATTCATAATGCAGATTAAACTTAGAAGTATATCGTGTGTACTTTTTTTCTCCCGAGGAGTCAGTTGTTAAACATTTACCATGATACCCCTGATTATAAGCACTATATAGAAACGGGGTGATGTACCCAAGAACATCACTGAATTACTTTCTCACTGGTCAAGTTTTCTTTATTAGGAATAAGTCCCTTCTATTAAGGCTGTATTCTTTTTGCCCACCCAGGCTCCTCTAAGCCGTAGCTGTCCCCGCCTTCTCCTTCCTGTTGGACCAGAAGCTAAGCTGCTGCTTCTGTGTCATCCCCGCGAAACTCCCAGAACAATCTGTTCCCAATCCTCATTACGCCTTCCTTCTTTCCCAAACTCAGCCTGCTTTCCTGCCCTTTCCCAGAAGATCTCCAAAAACAAGCAGGAGGGAGGAATTGGCTCAGGGAAACCCAGACGGATCCAGTTTACTCAAACAGAGCAATTTTGTGGTTGTCACCTCTAGGGGGTCCTGAGTCTTCTGGCCTCCTGTTGCCTGACAGAGAAACATAAAAAGCTGGGGAGAACTTAGGCTGAACTGCCTTCTCTATGCTCTCCTCCAGCCCCCACCCCTTCCCACCTGATACGAATTAGAAATACAGTGGAAAGCCTTCCCTTCTTACCTCTGCATCTTAGAACCCCTAATTTCCTTCAAATCCTAGCTCAAGGGTCACCTCCTCCCTGGTTCCTCCAACTATCAGTACCCTGCTCCCAAATTATTTATATATACATATATATATATACACACATATATATACATATGTATATACACAGACACATATAGTAATTACATACATGATAACATATAGACACGTGTATAATATATACAGACATCTCCATTAGATTGTGAGCTCCTTGAAGCTAGAGACTATCTTTTGCCTCTTTTTGTATCCCTGATGCTTAGCACAGGAACTGGCACATAGTACGTGCTTAATAAATGTTAACTGAATTAAATTGAATGCATGTATTACATGCGTATGTTTTTTGTTGTTCAGTTATTTCAGTCTTGTCCTACTTTTCATGACCCCATTTGGGGTTTTCTTGGTAGAACTACTGGAATGGTTTGCCATTTCCTTCTCCGGTTCATTTTATAGATGAGGAAACTGAGGCAAAGAGGTTTAAGGGACTTGCCCAGGGTCACACAGATAATAAACGTCTAAGGCTGCATTTGAACTCAGGGAGATGAGTCTTCCTGATTCCAGGGCCAGGTACACGATCCACTGTGCCAACTACTGCCACCTATGCATATGTAAATATATATTACATGTGTATGTATGTATATATTTTCACTCTTCATATGTGCAAATGTTGTCTCCCCCATTAAAATGTAAACTCCTTGAAAATACGGATGATTTAATTTTTGTTTTTATATCCCCAGCACCTAGCAGAGTGTCTGGCACATAAAAGGCCCTTATTAAATGCTTGTTGGTTGAGAAAGATGTTTTATTGGTGTCAAAAGCAAGTCACTTAAACTCTCTAAGACTCCATTTCCTCATCAGTAAAACGATGGAGTTGGGCCATAATGGTCTTAAAGAGCAGAAACTTTCCTCCTCTCCCTAGAGTAGGGGTATCTAGAGGGCAGAATGTTGTATATATCATCAGATATGGACACTATATACTATGCTTTTGCTCAATATTTTTTCTCAGTTATAAAGGAAGGTTCTATTTGGGAGGTGGGGGGATATCCAGAAATGACTATTACGTAAATACAAAAAGCATCAATAATTTTTTTTTAAAATGAGGATGTTTGGCCTAGATGAACACTAAGGTCATTTCTGGCTCTGTCATTCCACATTTTGTGTTTTCACGTCCAATGCTCCAAGGTTCCTTCCAGCTCCAACATCCTGTGATTCTTTCATTTCCCTCTTAGCCTCTCCTGCACAGGCCCACAGAAGGCTGAGCTCTGGAGGGCGGAGCAGAGATAGTGTTTTATGAGCTTGGCTTCTATGCCTTGGCAACAGGCAGAGAAGGGAAATAGGGTGGAGTGGGGAGTGGAGGGGGTGGGACAAAAGAACTGGAACTAAGGAGTAATGAAGAAAAAAATAATGTGTTAATCTCAGGCAGCTCTAGCCTGGATCAACAAAGACATGGTTAAGATAAGGAGATTTTGGTGTTGGGGGGTAGGAGTAGGGAGGGGACCTAAGCATCTATTATCCACAAAACAGAGCAGAAAGATTTTTTCTGAAGTCTAAGAGTGAGTCAGTGCCCAAAGATTCTTGAACTCATCAAGAAACATTGGCTGAGTCCTTACTGTGGGCAGGGCCCTGTGCCAGGTGCTGTGGGGGCTGCAAAGACATAGTAGACAGTTCTGTCCCCTCCTCCTTATTCCTACTGCCACCACCCTAGGATAGGACCTCAACACAGCCTGCCTAGAGTTTTGCAATAAGCTCCTAATAGATCATCCCTCCTCCAAGCTCTCCTCACCCCATTCCACAATTCATATGGTTGATAGGATAATTTTTTTCTATGCGTACATCAGGTTCTATTGCTTCTCTACTTAAAAATCTTCTGGGGGTCCCTACCGACTCCCAAGAAAAGTTCACATTTCATAACCTGGCATTCAGGGCCCTTTACAATCTAGAACCACTCTACCTTTTCAGCCTAATTTCATATCACTCCTTCCAACTATACTCAAATCCAAGGGCATGAGAGGGAGAAAGAAACATGGATTGTGGAATCAAATGGGGCTAGATTTGAATCCTGGTTCCGCTGTCTACTACTTAGATGACCTTGGGAAAGTCACTAACCTTTGTGGGTCTCAGTTTCCTCATCCACAAAATTAGAGGTTCTGAGGTGCCTTCTAGACCTATGACCTATGAGCCTAAAACACTTCTTTGTCCTTGTGGACTTTGCTCATGATGTTTCCCACGTGTGATATGTCCTCCTTCACTCTATTTGCCTGCTGAAAGACAATTTATCTTTTAAAGTCCAATTCAAATGCTATCTTCTTCATGAAACCTTCCTTGATCCCTCTGATTAGTGATGAACTTTCCAAACCCTCAGACTCCACAGAACACTGTTCAGGTAATGTGGTTACCATGTCATATTGTGCACCCAGCATTTAGCACAGTGCCTGGCCTGTGGTAGGTGCTTAATAAATGTTTATTGGTTGATTGGTTATTATTGTATTGTATTGTTGTCAGTAAGAACTGAATTTGAAATTCTGCCCCACATTAGTTTGTGCTAGATCCTGGGCAAATCATTTAAACTCTCTCAGCCCCAGATTCCTCACCTACAAAATGGGAATAATAATAGTACCTATTTAACAATGTTTTTTGAGGACCAAATGAGAATTTATCCATAAAACACTTTGTAAATTTTAAGTGCTATGTCAGTTAGCTATTATATCCCCCTACTATTTGACTGAACATCATGAAGAGTAAATGAGGTAATACTTGTAAAATGCTTAGCACAGTGCCTAGCACATAGTAGGTGCTTAATAAATGCTTGTTCACTTCCCTTCTCTTCTCATGAATATAGGAGATTTCACATCTTCTTCAGGACTACCACAGAGCTGTGAACACAGTTAAGTGTTTCATAAGTAGCTACTGAATGTTGAATGTTTTATTAAATCTATAGTCACTGGGGAATTAGGACAATGACACAAGCCTACTTGTCTCAGATGATGAATGCTTAAAGTGAGGGTGTTGAGACAGTAAGTGCTAGAGAAATTTAGAGGAATGAGACATCACTGTGAGCTGGGAGTGCTCAGGGAAGGCTTCCTGGATAATGAGGTATGGTAGCTTTTAGCCTTCTCTGTTTATTCTTGTACCTGAGGGATCCAATCTGTCTATGTAATTGGCACCCTGGCCTATAATTCTCTATCCTCAAGGGAGTGTAGCATCCTTAAT
This sequence comes from Vombatus ursinus, assembly GCF_900497805.2. Lineage (NCBI taxonomy): Eukaryota > Metazoa > Chordata > Mammalia > Diprotodontia > Vombatidae > Vombatus > Vombatus ursinus. Next base: position 4,467,384 of record NW_020945014.1, on the reverse strand, counting down.
GTGGTGGCAAAAAGAGGGTAGCCTGTATTTTTCCCTCTCTCAATATGAGTCATGTCATTTTAGAATAGGCCTCCATTTTAGTGTAAGAGGACAGTCCCATCCAATCCCTACAGTTTGGTTTTTTCTACCCTAGCTCTTGCACAAGGTCAGTCAAAAGACAAATTTACTCTAATTCCACGCTGCCCAGTATCTGAAGGCCAATGATGGACTGGCAGACATCACCCTCATGTTGTTATTGGTCCTCTTTGAGAATGAAGGACAAATAACAACAACAACAACAGATTAGGAAATTTCTATCCCTTGCTTTGATACACGGCAAACCACCCCCTATGAGTGGCTGACTAGTCACTGTGAAACTAGCATGACTGTATACATTTTTCTCTGTACTATATGAGATAAAATACTTGTAAAATGGTCCATATTCAAAAGCCTGCTTGATCCATAAAGACTTATATTTTCTATGAGCCAAATGATGCTTCTTCATACCATGTAACTATGGATGAAATAAAACTTTTTACTGACTTGCACTCAAAATTATAAGCAGTGGAATTTTTTTTTGGCATATCAAATTTACAAATGACACAAAACTGGAAACAATAGTGAACACATTGTTTGACAGGGTCAGGATTCAAAAAGGACTTGACAGGCTAGAACATTGTGTCAAATTTAAGAGGATGAAATTTAGTAGAGATGAATGTCAAGTCTTACATAAGTTTAAAAAATTGACTTAAGTGTAAGATAGAGGAGATGTGATTCAACAGTAGTTCATCTTAACAAAGTCTTCTTTAGTCAGTTAATCAACAAACATTTATTAAGTACATACTGTATGCCAGGCACTGTGCCAAGTGCTGGGGATATAAAGAAAGACAAAAGACAGTCCCTGCTCTCAAGGAACTCACTGTCTATTGTGGGTGACGACATGCAAACAACTATATTTGGGAGAGCCCACTAATTCTTGAGGCATAGAACTTTTAGTTAACTCTAATTGTTAAGAAGTTTTTCCTTACATCAAGCTTAAACTTGCCTCTGGATATGAACAGGCAATTTTAAGATAAAGAAATTAAAGCTACCTATAGTGTATGAAAAAATACTCTAAATCACTATTGATCAGAGAAATGAAAATTAAAACAACTCTGAGGTACCACCTCACACCTATCAGATTGGCTAATAAGATAGAAAAGGAAAATGATAAATATTGAATGGGATGTGGGAAAATTGGGACATTAATGCAAGGCTGGTGAAGTTGTGAACTGATCCAACCATTCTGGAGAACAATTTGTAACTATGCCTAAAGGGCTCTAAAACTGTGCATCCCTTTGATCCAGCAATATCACTACTAGGTCTGTATCCCAAAGAGATCAAAGAGAAGAGAAAAGGACCCACATGTACAAAAATATTTACATTAGCTCTTTTTGTGGTGGCAAAGAATTGGAAATTGAGGGGATGCCCATCCATTGGGGAATGACTGAACAAGTTGTAGTATATGAATGTAATGGAATACTATTGTGCTATAAGAAATGATGAGCAGGTTGCTTTCAGAAAAACCTGGAAAGACATACAGGAACTGATGCAAAGTTAGGTAAGCAGAACCAGGAGAACATTGTACACAGTAACAGCAAGATTGTGGTATGATCAACTATGAATGACTTAGCTCTTCTCAGCAATACCATGATTTAAGACAATTCCAAAAGACTCATGATGGAAAATGCTATCTGCATCTAGAGAAAGAATTGATGAAGTCTAAATGCAGGTCAAAGCATACTATTTACACTCTCTTTATTTTTTGTGTATTTTTTGGTCTCTTTCTTCTTGCACAACATGACTAATATGGGAATATGTTTTCCATGATTGCACATATATAACCTATATCAAATTGCTTATTATCTTAGGGAAGGGGGAGGAGAGGGAGAGAGAAAATTTGGAACTCAAAATTTTTTAAAAAATGAATGTTAAAAATTGTCTTTACATGTAATTGGAAAAATATTATTAATAAATACGTAAATGTGACTCTGCAACTTCTAGCCATTGATGCTCATTTTACCCCCTGTGGCCAGTTGGACAAATTTAATCACTCTCTCAATGCAGCCTGAGATCATTCACTTTCTTACCTGTCACGTCAAACTAGTGATACATATTAAACTTTCACTTCATCAAAACCCTCAGATCTTTTACACTCTAACCATGCTTTCTTCCTCTTGTACTTGTGAAATTGATTTTGTGAACCCAAGTATAACATTTTACATTTATCCCCTAGTGAATTTCATTTTATTCAGTATGGCCCAGCATTCTAGTTTGTCAAAATGTTTTTGAATCTTAACTCTCTTCTGTTGTCTTAACTATCCCTCCCAACTTTGTATCATCTGATATTAGGCTTGATTTGTTTGACAACCAGAGTGAAAAACTCACTGAAAATTAGAGCTATCCCAAAGTGAAATGAACCAACACAGTATTGTAGGAACCTTCCTTGGAGGTCCTCAAATAAAGACTGAATGAACGCTTGTCAAAGATGGTATAGAGGAGATTACTGTTTAGTTATAAGTTGTACTAAACCTCAATGATCCTTTCCAACCTTGAGATTCTGTTATAGGCAGCTGAGCATTGCAGTGAATAAGTGAATAGAGCACTGGATCTGGCCTCAGATACTTACTACTTTTGTGACACTGTCACAAAAAAATGTGTCACTTAAAACTATTTGCCTCAGTTTTCTCATCTGTAAAATGAGGATAATGATAGCACCTACCTTCCAAGGTTGTTAGGAAGATAAAATGAGATAATGTGCAAATCTTAAAGTGCTACGTAAAAGTTTTAAACTATCCTGCTTTCCAATAGGCAAAGTATTTTCCTATTTATTATGGCAGGGCAGGTAAATGGCACAATGGAATCAGGGTCTGGGCCTGGAATCAGGAAAACTCATCTTCCTAAATTAAAATTTGGCCTCAAACACCGACTAGCCGTGTGACCCTGGGCAAGTCACTTAACTCTCTTTACTTTAGTTTCCTCATTTGTAAAATGAGCTGGAGAAGGAAATGGCAAATTTATTCCAGTATCTTTGCCAAGAAAACCCCAAAATAGGGTCATGGAGAGTCAAACATGACTAAAACGACTGAATAACAAAAATTCATTATGTCATTTGAGCTTCACAATAACATTAATAATAACATTTACACAAAACTTTAAAGTAAACAGGGAACTATCCCAACAACAATTATATGAATTAGGTAGTACAAGTATAATTGTTGCCATTTTGGAGATGAAGAAAGTAAAACTGAGATTAAATAATTTGCATGGTCACACGGCTAGTAAATGTCATGACACAACAGTGTGACTTTGGGAAAGAATTAATCAGCTCACTAGATGAACAGGGAAACAGAGGCAATAAACAAGGGAAGGCATTGGGTTGTAGTGGAAAGAGCACTGTGTGGTCTTGTTTTGCTCAGTTCCCAAGTACCCCACAGAGTGGGGACCACACACATTGACTGAAGGCCTTTTCTCCTCCAACAAAATTGAACCAAATGGAATAAAAGATAGGGTACAGGATAGCTGCTATGCAAAAAGAAATGGGCACAGACTCAATCTTACTTGGGATATAGGGCAAGAGCATCCTCGGTTGCTTTCCTTGAGATGGTGGCCAACACTGTTAAAATGAAAGTCACAGAACCAAAGAATTTCAGAGTTGGAAGCCACGTCACTTTATCAAGTACCAGCCTTATACTTACATGAATCCCCTCTATACCACATCCAGCAAGTGGTTATCCAGTCATTGTTTGAAGACCTTCAGTGAGGAAAAGCCCACTACTTCCTGAAGCAGCAACTCATTCTACTTTTCATAGCTTTATCAGGAATTTTTTGCCTTACATTTTTGGTTCCCATTTAGTAGATTGTGAACTCTTTCCATGAAAAATGCTTAAGCAGTTCTTGCTAAAAATTCTTAAACAAAATTTTAAGCAGTAAATGATTGCCCAAATATTTTATAATTAGAGTTTTATAATTTTATATTTAGAGTTTCCATAATTATAAGTAGAATAAATTTTATGCTTTATAATTATAATTATATCATATAAATTCCAATTTGAGTTTTTGGGGCAAAAGCTGTCATTATAGTTACTGTAGATACATAATGAATACATCTAAAAGAGTATCATGAGTATATATTAAATTACCCTGGGGGTTTACAATACATTTTTTGGTTGCTATTGAAAGGGGTTCACAGAACAAAGAAAAACTTCACCAGGAACCAATGCCTTATATTAAGACTAAATTTGCCTCTTTGAAACTTATCAATTACTCCTAGTTTTGTCTCTGGGGCTATGCATACTTAGATTTACATTAATTAAAAAAAAAAGACCAACAGCACAGGTACAAGATGGGGTACAGGTTAAAAAACCCAATGGCACAGTTATAAGAAGACATGTTTTGGGGAGGAGGTCACTGAGTTCTGGTGGATTGCAAATTCAAGATGATTCAACAGTTTAACAGCAGTTGAAAGGACTAATTTGAACTTAGGTTGCATGAATAGAATTGCAGTGAGAGGTACAAGAGAGGTGATAGGCCCATTATACTCTGCACTAGGCAAACCACACAAGGAGTACTGTGTTCAGTTCCAGGCACTGCATTTTAGGAAGAACATCGACAAATTGGAGTATGTCCAGAGAAGGGCAGCTAGGATGGCCAGGGACTGGAAACCATGCCTCATGAAGAACAGCTGAAAAACTTTTCTTCAGAAAATCAGTCTCAGGGGACACACAATTTCTGTCTTCAAATATATGAACAAGGATGATCAGGTGGAGGATACTAGAAGGAAGATTTGGACTTGATATAAGGGCATGCTAATCCTAATAGTGCTGTCCGACAGTGTCACGGACTGCTTTGCTAGAGAGTAAGTTTCCTGGTCTCTTGGGCTATTTAAGAAGTCTGAATGACCACTGCTGAGCAATGTTGAAGTAGGAATTCCTACTTCATGAAGAGTTGGACTAGATTACTTTGAAAGTTCCTTCCAACTCTGAGAATCTATAATTTTATGAAAGCTGGTACCTTAGCTTGATGACTTGGCTGTACTCTTAGGGTGGCTGATATATAGGATAATAGATTTAGAGCTGGAAGGAATATTAGAGATCATTTAATTCAATTCTCTTGTTTTACAGACAAGTAAACTGAGGCCCCAAGAGGTTGAGTGGCTTGATCATATCACCCAGGTAGAAAATAATAGAGCTGGAATTAGAACCCTGTTCTTCTAACTTCAAATCCAGCCTCATCTTCATTGAACTACATTGCTGCTTTATTGTGAAGACATAAAATGGGATGTCCCTTGGCTACCATTATTCAGAATTCAGAACAAATTCTTTCCCAATGTTTCTTGAGGGAGTTGAGCAGCTCCAAGCTAGTTGTTTGTGGGCCAGGAGCACTTGCAAATAAATTCAGGCCTGTCAAAACAGGAGAGAGAGGTTGGGTGGAATAGCAGAAAAGAACTCTGGATTTGAAATCAGAGGACCTAAATTCAAATTTCAGCTCTGCTACTTAAGACCTACGACACCTTGAACAATTAATTTCCCTTCTCTGTGCCTTAATTTCCTCATATGTAAAAGGAGATGAAAGAAAGAAAGAGTAACCAATGGATTTACTCGTGTGCTCCATTGATACCCTCCTAATGTCAAGAGAAACCAAGGAAACCCACTAGCATGTTAGCTGGCTGCCTTGTGGCCAGTTTATGAGAGGACACAGGCAAGAATCACATAGGATGGGCTGGCATGAATGGGTCAAAGTCTGCATCACTGAATAGATGATTTCTAAATCCTGCTCTAAATCTAAATATTCTAAATCCTGTATACTCTGGGCTCCAAAGAATATCTTGGAAGGACACTGCAAATGGATGATGAGTTGAGTCCAAATGTGAACAAAAGAAGGAGGGCAGGCTGCATTTCCTGAAACAAAAATCCATCTTTTTATTACAAATATACTTCTTGCTGTTATATGGATGTGAGTCTTGGAACACTACTGCAGAACTGAAAATTAATATCACCCAGAGAGCAATGCAAAGGCATATGATAGCATGAGGTGGCTGCAACACAGTACAAACAAGGAATGATGAAGGAGAAGTGGTATAAAAGAAGTCACGAAAAGAAAGGAATGATTGAGACAGAATATGAGCTGGTTATATGGTCACAGAAAAGAACAACCAATGGACTAATCCATTGATATCTTCTCAAGGTCAAGAGAAACCAAGGAGACCCATTAGCATGTTAGCCGGCTGCTTTGTGTCCAGTTTATGGACGACACAGACCAGAGTCACACAGGATGGGCTGGTATTGGTGGGTCAAAATCTGCATCATGGAAGGAAAGGCCCACATCAATGCCATCACATATCCATTTGGGTATCTGAGTACTGAGAACTCCTAGTTCTGCTGTTATGAGAGAAATTATGTGTGGCATAGCACAAAGAATGTTGGCCATTGGGTCAGGAAAGACCTGGTTTCATATTTTGCTTCTACCGTTTGCTAGCAGTATATCACTGAGCCTCAGTTTCCTCTTCTGTCAAATAGGGATAATAATATTTATTCCCTACCTCACAGGGTTGTTGTTAGGAAAGTGTTTTGAAAACCTTGAAGGGTCATAGAAATGGGGGCTATTATTAACTAATATTTTATTCTGGGGAATGGTGACTCAGTTACTAGCTGTGTGACCATAAGCAAGTCATTTAACCTCAAGCAACTTTATGAAACTATAAATTATAGAAAGATCGCCATTGGCATTGAAATCTGTACCAGCAAGGGGAGAAATTATAGATCCTGCAATCAACAAATCAACAATTTTTTTTTCCCCAAAGACAAAAATGAAAGAGTCCCTGCCTTCAAAGTTCTTATATTCTCACGGAGGAGACAATATGCACACGTTATAGGTATATACATGATAAATACAAAACGAATGCAAAGTAGTTTGGAGAGAGGGCACTAGCATTTAGGGAGACCAGGAAAGGCCTCACATCAGTCATTAAACATTTACTACAAACCTATTATCTTCCTTTCAATGTGCTAAAGGCTAGGCATACAAAGAAAAGCAAAAGACAATTCCCAGTGTTATTGGGGAGACAACATGCAAATAACCATTAGAGTAATGGTGATTCATGACTTAAAAGTCCAGACTGACAAAGGCCTGCATGTCTATCATCCAAGAACCAGACGAAGTGTATACAGTTATCTCTTCCACATCACAGGGGTTAGGGGTGTGGAGCCCTCATGATCTGAAAAATCTGTGTAAAATTTTTTGGTCCTCCCTTTGTACCAGAGAAGAAGTCTGAATTTTTTCTTTTTCCTTTATGGGGTGTTAAGAATACCTTATTGTAAAGTTTGGGTTGATATTATACAATGCTATACATGTATTTTATGCATTTCTGAGTTTCTAAACTTTTTCACACTGCAGCTTCCACAAAACTCCCCCCAAATTCCCATTTAAGTTCTTAGGCCAACCTGCGACATATCGAAGCCACAATGGGAAATGTTGTGATGTGGAAGGGATAGCTATCGACTAGGGGCTGCCCATCAGGTTAGCTGTAGGGTGATGAGTGTTGGCGCCCTAGCAGCTAGGTGGATAGAGCACTGGGCTTGGAGTCAGGAAGACCTGAGATCAGATGAAGCCTCAAACATTTACTGACTGTGTGACCCTGGGCAAGTCATTTAATCTCTACCTATCTCAGTTTCCTCATCAGTAAAATGGGGATAATAATAGTACCTTCTTCCCAAGGTTATCATAAGAATCAAATGAGGGAATATTTGTAAAGTGATTTGTAAACCTTAAAGTGTTATATAAATGTTGTTGTTTTAATAAAGGCCTAAGAAGGAGCTGGCCCTAACTCTGTAGAGGAGATGGCCCACACTGCTAAAATCACAGGGTCTTGAAGTGTGGAAGCAGTTAGTGGTGATGCCTCTTTCGTACGTCCTGAGCACAGTCCTTTCTCATGGTTTAAAATACTGCACTGACTATATCCTTGCAAAATATTTCCCCAGCATTGTTTCCCAACAAACAGTAGGATAAATAGTCCAAAGACAATTCCCTGGGACACAGGATAGAGAAATTTAATGGGAGCTAATTTCCTCTAACAAGATTTGTATCCAAGCAGAAGTGAATGAAATTGAATAATTGCTGACAGTCTTAGGTGCATATTTCCTCAAAGTGAATGAGTGAGCTTGTACTGGGAGAACCCTGGATTCATAGCCTTCCCTGTCCCCCTCCCCACAGCTTTGAGCCTGCTTGGATTATTTTTCCTGGCTTCTGCCTCCATAGCTTTCTCCTCCTGCTGATACTCTGATAGAGTCTCTCTCCTCATTTTTCTCATTTTCTAGGCCTCCTCTTTCCATGCCTCTAAGCAAAGAGAATCTTGGACTGTCACAGCTACAAGAGACCTCCTCAAGCTTTTAGTTTAATCCCATCGTTAGGAAACTGAGGCCCTGAAAGAGGGCATGCCCACGAGTGACTTTGATATTTGGTAGATCTATGATCTTGTCGATGTGGATACTTCCTTCTACAATACAAAAGGCAGACCATCTGGACTTTTCATCTTCAATTGTTGTCTGTGCTCTCCCATAAGTCCTCCTTTTGGGGTCTGCCCACAGGGCTAAGGGTCTCATTCTCTTGACATTGCATGTTTAGCAATGGAGCATACGGGCTTTCTTTGAGCTAGCCACATGGATGTCTGACCTTATTTCTTGGCCATTTTGTGCTCTGTCGACCTCATTTACACCATATCCTATATATATTTCTTACTTAGTAATATGTTGAAGTCTGCTCACACCCACCACGAGCTTTTCTATTACACTCTGATGACTCTCAACTTCAAATATTTATAGTCTATGCTATTCCAATACCTATAGCCACACAGAATTAGCTGGAAAATATTGTTGTTGTTGTTGTTGTTGTTTTTAATGGGCCTCTCTTTAAGAGACAAATTTAGCTGGCTTTCAATTCTAGCCAATGAGCTAGTGGCAATTAATGCAGGCTTTCCCTTCAGTCAGCGAACATTTATTATCTCCTAGGATCACAGTATCGTAGATTTAGAACTGGAAGGGAACTGGGAGATTTGCCCGAATCATAATGCCAGGAAATGAGAGAGCCAAGCTTTGAACCCAAAACCTGATCCCAAAGTCAGCACTCTTTCCACTATACCATGCCACCCTACTTAGTGTAAGGCCCCATGTTGGGTATAGTCAAAGCAGGGACCATGCCTATTTAAAGATCAATTAATCAAGCAAAAAGCATTTATTAAGCACCATTCCAAGCTAGGTGTTATGCCAAGCCCTAGGGACACAAATACAAGTCTGTACCCATGAGTATCACATTTTTCATGAAGTCTTTCCTGACCTCTGAAACAACTAGAGCCCCCTCCTATAACAATAACCTTTCACTTGCTTTGTGTGTGTATATATTATAAGTATGTATGTATATATATATATATACACGTATATACATGTTGTTGTTCAGTCATTCAGTCACATCCAACTCTTTGTGACCCTGTGGACTGTATTGCCCATAGGGCTTTCTTGGCAAAGATACAAGAGGGATTTGCCATTTCCTTCTCTAGAGGGTTAAGGCAAACAGGTTAAGTGACTTGCCCAGGATCACACAGTTAGTAAGAATCTGAGACCAGATTTGAACTCAGGTCTTCCTGACTCTAGGTTCGGTGCTCTATCCAGTGGGCCCACTAGCTACCTCCCTACATATATACGCAGACAAATACAAATATAGATACATATATTGTCTCCACATAAGAATGTCTTTGTATTCCTGGCACCTAGCGTGATGCTTCCTGGCACATAGCCAGTACATAATAACTGCTTTTGGCTGATTGATAGATGGATTGGTAACTAAATAGAAGCTAATACAAAATAAAGACAAGTGATTTGGGGGGAAACTAACAACCAGTCAATCAGGAGAGACTCAGGAAGAAGATGCACTGTGCCTGGCACAGTGTTGGTGCTTAATAAATACTTGCTGAAGGATCTAAGACATCTCCAAAAGCCTCATGATGGAAAATGACATCCACATCCAGAGAAAGAACTCTGGAGTTGGGATGCAGATCGAAGCATACTATTTGTTCTTTTTTTTCTCTTTGGTTTTGTTTCTTCTTTCTTGTGGTTCCTCCTATTGGTTCTAATTCTTCTTTACAACATGACTAATATGAAAATATGTTCAATAGGAACGTATATGTAGGGCCTATATCAGATTGCATGCCATCTTGGGGAGGGAGGCAGGAAGGCAGGGGGAGAAAATTTAAAACTCAAGCTTGTGGAAGCAAATGTTGAAAACTAAAAATAAATTAATTAAAATAAAAAATTTAAAAAAACAAATAATTTTTGATTGATTCATTCATTTGCTCTTGAAGGATGTTAGAGGTTCCAGTCCCTGCCCTAAAGAAGCTTTACATTTTAATTGGGGAAATAAGTTCTAAGTACAAGAAGGTATAATGAGCAATATAAGGTAGGTGCCAGATGAGAACAGACAATAAGTACCATGGGTTTGCATGAATGAACAATAAAACTTTTTAAAGCAGTTACTATGGCTTATTAAGTTGAATGTATGAAAAGAAGTGAGATTCTAGGGATGAGAGCCAAAAAAGTTAAAAACAATTTTTGGTTGCATGAATAGAGGCACAATGTCCAGGTGATAATACATTAGCTCTCTTCTTTGGTTCTCCCAATAAATGTATTTTGTTAAAATTATATGTCATATTTTAGGAAGGACATAGACAAATTGCTTTGTTCAGAAGACGGTGACCAAGATAGTAGAAAGATTGACAATGATGCCAAATGAGGATTGGTTGAAGGAAATGGGGATGTTTAGATTGGAGAAACACAGGGAGAAATGATAAGTGCGTCTTAGAGTGCTAAAAGAATAAAATTCATTCTGAGTCATCATCAGGAATTTTGGCAGATAGTGGAAAATGGAAGAAGTAGAGCTGAATAGAGAAAGGCAAATGAGGAAGATCAATACAATGTCAAGCATACTATCTCTGAAGTTGGCTGTTATCCTTTAGTTGTTTTTCAATCATGTCCAACTCTTTGTGACCTCATTTGGAGTTTTCTTGGGAAAAATACTGGAATGGTTTGCCATTTCCTTCTCCAACTCATTTTACAGATGAGGAAACTGAGGCAAATAGGGTTAAGTGACTTGTCAGGGTCACACAGCTAGTAAGCATCTGAGGCTGGATTCGAACTCAGGTCTTCCTGAGTCCAGGTCCAGTGTTCTATCCACTGCACTGCCTCTGAAATCAGAAGACCTCAATTCACATCCTGCCTCCAATGCTAACTACCTGTATGACCTTAGCCTCTCTGGTCTTAGTTTCTTTAAGTGTAAAATGAGGATATTGGACTTGATGGCATCTGAGACCCCTTCCAGATGTAGCTTTGTGATTCCTTGATGATTCAGGGCCAGGTCATTGTCACCAAAAACGACAGAAGGGCCATCCATAAGGAGCCCAGGCAGAAGGCAATCTAGACCCCGTATGGGGTTGTAACCCACAGTTTAAGAAGTGCTGAAGGGATTGTGAGTAGAAAAAGTTCAAGAACCGTGATCTATTATGCACAATTTCTTTATGGTGAATACCAGGCAGTACATAACATTTGAGCTATAGAAGTTTAACTTCTACCAAATACCTAGTAAGACACGACCTGGTGGCTGGAATTCTACATCAGAAGCTCCCTATCTTCCATGGACTGGTCAATGACCAGTCTCCATCTCATAAATCCAGACCACAAAAAATCTTGGAAAACCCACCCAATAAATTGCCCAGGAATCAGATCATCATCACAGTCCAAACTGTTGCCCACATTTGCCTGGGTATAACATTGGTTCATAAAAACTTAAAAACAACGTTTCCAATAATTTCAAATATTCATAATCTTTATGCTACGTGGAATTTAAAAGCTTTCGAAGTATAGAGATCCAGGAGATCCAAGGATATCAAAATTACGCAAGAGCAGGATAAGGTATAAATCTTTCTTGCCATCCTTTATGCTACTGGAGTTGTTCCAAGGATGCTCTCAGGGAGCCTGCTGAGGCTGAGCTCATATCCTAATGCTGATATACAAATGAAAAGAAGTGGTTATTTTATCCATCTGAACAATGGTCAATAGAAAATTGACTATAAAGGGATAAAAGCAGGATAGTGATTTGTTCCAGGACCATTTCCATTTGGACCTCATTGAAAAAGATTTGAAGAATGAGATAGTAAAAATAACAATAAGAAGAGTAATAAGGTAGTCATGCTGATTTGTTTATAGAAACAAGGGGATTGTGATGGCAATTCAGGACCATGACATCCCCACCAGAAACTGCAGAAAGGTTATTCTTAAGTAGCCTGGACTTACTGATCAGGGCAAATCATGGAAAGAAACAACAGAAACTGTGCAACACATCCCTGTAGACAGCCCAAATTTAGTACCTACATGATCCCTGGCAAACATCATCCAAAAGATTGCAAACAGATGACAACTTCATGAACTACAAATCCAGGCCATAAGAAATTCTTGAGAATTCAACCGTTCAAGTCAACAAGCATTTATTAAACACTTACATGTGCCCTATAGGCACTGTGTTAAGTTCTGGAGATTCTAGCTAAGGCAAAAAAGAGTCCCTTCTCTTCAAGAGCTCATAGTCCAACGAGTGAGACAGCATGCAAACAAAACAACTATGTATAAAGAAGATACAATCAGGATAAATTGGAGACAATCTCAGAGAGAAAGCTATTACATTAAGGGAGATTGGCAAAGGCTTCTTGCAGAAGATGGGATTTTAGCTGACACTTGAAAAAAGTCAGGGATTCCAAGAGGTAAAGATGAGGGAGAAAATGTCATAGGCATGAGGGATAGATAAACTCTACTGGCAGTAGATCATTATGCGTCATTGGAAACAGATAGAACTGTTGTTCACTCTGCCCTAGACATAATACTGAAGGAAAAGGAACAAGCATTTATGATGTACCAGGCACTATGTTAAGTGCTTTACAAATAATACAGCATTTGGTCCTCACAACAAACCTTGGAGATAGGTGCTGTAATTATTCCCACTTTACAGTTGAGGCAACTGAGACAGAGGTTAAGTGACTTGCTCAGGATCACAAAGCTAGTAAGTGTCTGAGGTCATATTTGAGCTCAGGTCCTCCTAGCATTCTAACCACTGTACCACCCAGTTGCTTATAAAAAAAATTAAGAACAATGTTTTCAATAAATGTTGCCATAACTTCCCAGCTACATAGAACAAAAAGCTTTCTAAATATAGAGACCTAGCAGAAGGAATTGAAATCATATGGGAACGAGAATTAGCATAAATCAACCCTGTCATCCTTCCTGCTACTAGAGCTGTCCCAAAGATGTTTTCTTTGAGGCTATAGAGGATGAGTTTACATCTTGGTACTTTCACAATAGTAAGATAGCACTTTGTCCTGGACCATTTCTGTCTCAAATCTGTCCCGCAAAAGATATTAAGTCAATATTCCATTCCTAAAACATGTATCTTATTTAAAAAGCATTTATTAAGCACATATTATGTACCAGGCATCACAATCATTCCTGTGAATTCAAAGAAAAAAAACAAAACAAAACAAATTCTGCCCCCAAGTTGCTTAACATTTAATCGGAGCAAAACGATATGTACACAGATAAGTACAAAATGTATACAAAGTAATTTAAGGGGGAAGGTACTAGTACCTGTGGCATCATCAGTAAAATTCACATATAAGTTTTCAGTTTTGCAAACTAATTTTTGCAAAGCAATTTACATATCTTATCTCATTGATATCCTCCCCCAAAACTGGTGAGATAGATGCCATGATTAACTCCATTTTACAGATGAGGAAATTGAGGCCGAGATGGGTAAAGTGACTTGTTTGGGACAGGTTTTGAAAGGCTTTTCTAACTCCCAATCCAATGCTCTACCTACTGTAAGTCTCTTTCAGGAGGTAGCATTTGAGCTTATCATTGAAGATTCTAAGAGATTCTAAGATTCTAGGTATTCTAAGAGAAGGAGGTGAGATTAGGAATGGGAGTCAGCTGGGGCAAAGGCAAATTTATATGCAGCTTTAAAGTTTGCAAAGTGCTCTGCATCCATTTTCTCATTTGAGCTTCTCAGTCCCACAAAACTCCAAAAATTTTGGTTCTGGAAATTCAGAGGAGGGAGAGATTGTTGTGGGGTACAGTACACCGAGGAAGCTTCATTTGAGGAAGTGGGGCTTGAAGTGGTCTTTAATGGGATGTAGAGGTTTTGAGAGAGGTAGTTTAGCGCAGTGGAAAGAGCTCTGGGTTTGGTGTTCTTCAGTCATTTGAGTCATGTCCAACTCTTCCTGACCTCATTTGGGGTTTTCTTGGCAGATATTAGAGTGGTTTGCCATTTCCTTCTCCAATTCATTTTGCAGATGAGGAAACTGAGGCAAACAGGGTTAAGTGACTTGCCCAGGGTCACACAACTAGTAAAAATCTGAGGCCAGATTTGAACTCAGGAAGAGGAGTCTTCCTGTTTCCAAACCCAGCGCTCTATTCCACTTACTATCTCTGTGACTTTGGGTGAGTTACAACCTTTCTTATTTCTTCCCTTGTAAAATACGGAGCTCTAGACTTACTGTTCAGTGCAAATCTGGGTAAAATGACCTTTAAGGTCTCTTCTAATTTTCAATCTATGATCATAGGGTAGTAGACTGTGGTTGTTAGAGAATGAGAGAGAGGGCATTCCAGGCCAGCATATAGGTGAGATAGATTTGATCAAGGGTCAGTAAAATTACCAGGGCTGAACTTGAGGATTCTTACAGGTTTCACAAGGGTATAAAGGCAGATTATGGCTAGATTGTAGAGAACCTTGAATGTTAATGTCGACATCAGACTTCATCTTTTAATTTGACAATTAAAGGATTTTGAGCAGAATGATGTACCATTGCATTAATCCTACCTTGGGGTGGGACCAGGGACACCCAGAGGCTGTTAGCCAGGGGCTGTGGCCAAAGAGTCCTCCACTGCACTAGTTACGGTGCTTATTAGACTAGCCTAGACTGGGAAGGACAGTTTGAAGAAGTAATATTCCAATTTGTGAAGGACCATAAACAAGGGAGAGGAATAAATGTTTCCATTTTCAGAATAGCTAGGATGAGTGTTGAAGGAACTATTGAGACGGGAATCAGGTAAAGAATCAGCTCAGGTAGAACACCAATGCAGCAGCCATGGGATCCAAGGAGCAAATAGGAAAGTGCAGACTCAAGGAGACATCAAGAAATGAGGGCGCCAAGCAGGCTCGAACTTGCACAAAGAGGTGGTCCACTAGTCACCACCCGAGGTGCTGAGCAGTATTTTGAGACCTAATATGAGGTACCAATGTCACTTTTTTTCTTTTCTCCTGAATGAACTGCCACTGTGGACAGTGCTTGGGTAGAGCCAGCACTTCTTCATTGGGTATCTGTGTCTAAGTGGCAACAAAATCAGTACAATAGGATGAATGGGAGTACGGTGGGGTGTTCTGGGGGGTGGAGGGATAAGAAGCGGGGTGCAGTCGCACCTTATGCTATTTTTCAGAAGTTCTCTTGGAAAGGTTCTGCCATGCCAGAGATACTGCCAACAGGGAAATAAGTGACGGCTGATTGCACTTGAACTTGGGTCAGGATTGTGGGCTCCAAATGATAGGAAAAGAGATGGCGTGTCTTAGATCAATCCAGCCTGTGTGGTGGTGAGAATGAGTGGAGTGAATACCTAGGAGAGACGGTTTGAGGCTAGGAGGAGTGGGACAGCATCCCTGGTGCTGGTCCCCAGGTCTTTGTTCCATTGTGTTGTTAATGTGGTGAGTGGGCATATTCCCAAGGATCTCTGTTGTTCCAGGATCATGGCCCTTGCTGCTCCATAGCCCACACATAGCATTACCGGAACTAATAGGATATGCAATTGTGAAGCTGTAATCAGATCCAGTCTAAGCTCTCCACTTTTTTTCTTTTTTTTTTGAGAAGCAGTTGGAGTTAATTGAGTTGCCCAGGGTCACACAGCTAGTAAATGTCAAGTGTCTGAGGTCGAATTTGAACTCAGGTCCTCCTGACTCCAAGGCCGGTGCTCTATCCACGGCATCGCCTAGCTGCCCCCTCTAAGCTCTGTACTTGAATTGGACCAGCTGAACTTACTCTAGATTTCTCACACTTAGGGCAGGGTCCCTGGTGGTTGGTACATAGGTGGGTACCTATGGTATACAACTGGTAGACAGGAAATGATATGATAAAAGTGTCCAGAACAGGAAGATTTTGAAGTATAATTCTAGTTTTAAGTCTAAGAAAAGGGCATTTGGATCTAGACATCAATTTCTACCTTCTGGACAGCCTAAAGTAGGTATGATATCTGCCTTCCATCTGCCAAGTTCTGGCTGAGTATTGGAACCCAGCTGGGAGTCATCCCTTTAAAGCATTAAATGGATTGTGGTATGAAGGCCAAGGAAGAGAGGTCCCTTCCAATCCTAAAATTTCTGTGATGCTAGAAGCTCAATGGAGTTCCAGGTCTTTCTTCTTGTCTCTGCCTCCTTGACTTTGATGACATAGAGCCTTGCTCTCCTCTCTCCCAGGGTGCTGGTGATAGTCCTAGCCGTACTCTGCTACATCTGGAGTATTGTATTCCATTTGGGGCACCACCTCCTTCCTTCCTTCCTTCCTTCCTTCCCTCCTTCCTTCCTTCCTTCCTTCTTTCTTTTTTTCTCTCTCTCTCTCAATTCTTCTCTTCTTTCTCCTTACCTTGCCTTCCCCAGACTGGAAGGGCAATGGGCCAATAACAACATTAAAGCATCAGCAAAAATATTTTAACCTGTTTTATTTTTCCAACCTTCACTGCTTCTCACCCCCTCAGGCAGCCTGATGATCCTCTCCTCTCCTGGGGCTCACCGGTAGTGGGGACGTGTGCTCAAGCTTTTGCCCTCCTGCACTTCTGAACTCCTGAACTCAAGCAATCCGCAACCTTAGCTCCCCCCAGTATCAGAGATTATAGGCCTGCAGCTACCATGCTAGATTGGGGGGTAGGGGGGAGGGAAACTTTATTCAAGGAAAATTGCCCACATGATTAAATCACAGGGCTTGATCAAAGGGATATTAAAGTAATGAAACATTACAGTGCTATTAACAATGATAACTAGGAAGCATACAAGGAAATATGGAAAGATCTATTGAGGTAATGCAGCGTGAAATCGGCAGCACCAGAAATGTGTAGACACTGGCTACCATTACATTCTTTTAAAAGAAGGAGAAGGAGAAAGAGAAAGAGAAGGAACAGAAGGAAGAAGAGAAGGAGAAGAGCAAGACAGAACAAAAACGGGACTAAAATGCATGTAAACCCAGAAGGGGATACAGAACAAAAACATCTCTTTTGTTTGCTGATTGTTTTCATTCTGCCTTTTTTAATGCCTAAGGAGAAAGGGTTAAATGTTTTGCCTGTTTATTTCCTTGTTTCTGTCGATGATTATTAAGTTCATAATTTTTTTAACATGCCATGGGTCTTGCTAAAGAGCTGGGGGATGGGGGATGGCGGCAGGGAAATCACTCTAAGGCTGTCTTTGTAAACTCTTTGTGGCTTAAACTACAAATGACAATTATTTATTCTTTGTCTGGTTCCTTCCTTCCTGCCTGCCCGCTTCCCTGGCTTCCCCTGCAGATTTTTACCTTGAAAAGAACATTGATCGTGTGCTTTTGCTAACTGTCCAAATGACTTCCTGATTGAATTCAGCGTAAGACAATGCCGCTGCTGGTGCTGACTAACATGGACCCAGGCCGGGGCTGCCTGCCACCCCCGTGGCTGTGCCAGCCCCCACTGCTCTGCTCTGCGCTGGAACAACAGTGCTTCACCCTTCTTCAGAGGCAACATGTTCTGATTGCATCATTATTGGGCAACATACAGTGACCTTGAGGCCACACTATGTTCCCTGAAAATGGTAGGGGAAGAGCGGAGAGAGTAAAATCAGCGGAAGAACGCTGATGAGAAAGTGTGATAGGAAAAGGAGCATCCAGGAGAATCTGGCTTTGAATTCTACTCTTGCTTTCTTTTTTTTAAAATTACTTTATTTCTTACCTATGTTGCTTTGCTCAGGTCACCTTATCAGGAAGCAGTGTGGTGCAGGATACAGAGGAAAAGGTGCTGGATTGTGAGTCCTAAGATCTGGATTCAAATCCCAGTTCTGCCATGTATTAGCCGGGGGAACTTGGGTAAATCACTTGATTTCCCTAGGCCTTGTGTGACAGGACCAATATCTACCAGGGTTCTCTGATCTCCCCCTTCTTCCAAAAGGTATTGTTTTTCCCTAAAATGTGACAAAGGTGTTAGCTGTTGGCAGACCTGATTGGGCCCTGCCTCCCTTGACTCAGGAAGATCTGGGTTCAAATCTAGCCTCAGACAATAATTGGTTGTGTGATCCTGTGGAAGCCACTTAAACACTGCCTGCCTCAGTTTCCTCATCTGTAAAATAGGGATAATAGCACCTACCTCCCAAGGTTGTTGTAAGGATAGACTAATATAACATCTATAAAACATTTTGAAAACCTTAAAGAACTATAAAAATCCTAGCTATTTTTTGAAAGAGTCATGTGAGACTCTTTAGGCCCCTTGGACTTTGCGGAATACTGAAATCCAGGTGGCTGTCTAAAGGGTATGCAAGTCACTCTCCCTGTCCATCTGACCAGAGACATTTCAGGGTGGGGGGTACACCTATAGAAGCTCTGTCCTACTATGCCTAGTTGCATAACTTTGCTATATAAAGTCTAAGTAAATTTTTTTTTAACTATTCAGTGACTTATGAGTGTTTCATTCAGTCTCAATATCAAATCTAAACCAGCAGGATGCTGGCATTAGGCCTGCCCCTAACACTTTAATTTTTGTTGTTGCTGTTCAGTCATTTTAGTTATGTCCGACCCTTTGGGACCCTATTTGGGGTTTTCTTGGCAAAGATACTGGAGTGGTTTGCCATTTTCTTCTCCAGCTCATTTGACACATGAGGAAACTGATGCAAATAGAGATTAAGTGACTTGCCCGGGGTCACAGACCTAGAATATTTCTGAGGCCAGATTTGAACTCAGGAAGGGGAGTCTTCCTGACTCCAGGCCTAGCACTCTATCTACTTCACCACCTAGCTGCCCTTCCCCCTGGAAGACCTGAGTTCAAATCTGGCCTCAGACACTTACTAGCTGTGTGACCCTGGGCAAGTCACTTAATCTCTATTTGCAACAGTTTCCTCATATGTATAACAGGGATAATAATAGCACCTACCTCCCATGTTTGTTGTGAAGATCAAATGAGATAATATTGTAAAGTGCTTGGAACAGTGCCTGGCACATAGTAGGCGCTATATAAATGTTAGCTATTATGATGATGATGATGGTGATGATGGTGATGATGATAATGATGATGTCCAGCTGGGTGGCATAGCAGATAGAGTATTGGGCCTGGAGTCAAGAAGACCTGAATTTAAATCTGGCCTCAGACACCTACTAGCTGTTTGACCCTGGATAAGTCATTTAACTTCTGTCTACCTCAGTTTTCTCGGTTGTAGAATGGGGGCAATGATCACACCTACCTTCATGGGTTATTGTAAGGATCAAATGACATAATATTTGTGAAGTACTTAGCACAACGTCTAGCATGTATATAAAGGTCTTATAGAAATGATTATGTCTTTTCTTCCATGTGCTTCTTCCTTAAGGTTTTCTCTCTTAAAATCCATTAATTATCCCTAATTAGTAGCATGAGTTGAACTAAGGGTCTGGCTCAAGCACAAGACGCTAGCATCCCAGGTCTAGAGCTGGAAGGAATCTCAGAGGCTCAGTTCAACCTTGTTCATTTTAAAGATGAGGAAACTGAGGCCCAGGGATTTTAGTCTTGAGATTACATAGATGGCAAGCATCAGAAACAGGATCGGAGCTGAGGTCATCTGACTCCATGGCAGAGCTTTTTTCATTGGACCGCATGTTTTGCAGTAAATTGATTTTTCTGACACATCATAATGTTTAGCACACAATTTTTTAAAACCAATTTTGATGGAAATTTTAAAAAAATAACATATTTCTCTTCCCTACAAATCCGAGTTTGCTAGATCTCATTTAATTGTTTCTTGATGACTGGTAGCACTATGGGACTATCCCTATTGGTTTATCCCTGCATGAAAAGATCCCAGGCTGTGACTGATGCCTCTTTTCCCTTCTCTTTTGGTGATTACTTCCAGGATCTCAGTCATGCATCAGATGGCTTGGGTTGCTAGAAATTTAATTTATGGACAAATAGGTTTGGGAGAATAAAGGACAAAGTATGCATTTCTCCTCTTTCTGGGGAGACAGGGAACCATAGGTGTGGAGTGTTGCATTTGCTATCAAATATGCTATTTGATATCTGGAGGGTTTTTTGGACCATTTTGCTTAACTGTTTTTCTTTGTTACGTGGAGGGTTCTGTGGGTTGTGGGGATATATTGATCGGGACATGATTGTAATGTAAAAAAAAAAGTAGGCATAAAAATTTTTAAGGGCATTACTCTATTGACTACTAAGTGAAGCAAATATTGATTTGGTTTATGCCAGGCTGCAGTCAAAGGGCCACACCTGAGGACCCAGATTGCCATATGTGGCCTCGAGGTCTCAGATTCCTCACCCCAGATTTATGCCATGGTCCAAATAAAAAGCAAGAGGGGCCTTAGAAAACATAGGCCATGGCTGGATCTTCCATACCAAATGGAAAGCCAGAGAGATCAGGGATTTGCGTCAATGAGAGTAGGTGTGCAATAAAAAATGTACTGGTCTAGGCATAGGAGATTCTGGGATTTTGCCCTAGCTCCCACTAATTTTCTGCATGTACCTGGGATAATTGCTCCATTTCTCTGGGCTGAATCCAGTTTCCTAACCTGGGGGGGAAAAAAGGAGGGAGGAGTGAACTTAGAGGTTGTCTTTATTTCCTACCTGCTGTAACATTCTATTGCCATTTCTGACTTTGGGTATGCTCAGGACAAGCTTCTTCCAGTACTGACATTCTATGTTCTAAGGCCCCATCTATTTATCCATGATATTCCATGTTCTAAGGTCCTTTATATTTCTGATATTTTATGTTCTGGCCTCTAAGGTCCTTTCCAGCTCTCATATTCTGTGTTCTATGTTCTAAGGCCCCTCCTAACTCTAACAGCCTATATTATACATTCTAACATCCTATGTCCCTTCCTACTCCAGCACTCTGATTGTAAGACCATCTGTAGAAGCAATGTACTGGAGGGCTCAGCCGCTGTGCCCAGAGCTACACAGCAGAAAAGAGGGCATAGGAGCATCTGGCAGAAAGCCCCGGGTCATGGCAAACAATGGGCAGGGCTGCCCACTTCCATTTCAGGGTCTGGGCCTGCGGCCACCAGGCCCAGGTTTAGACAAAGGCAGCCCAGAAGCTGGGGCCAGCAATGAGTCATGAGCCTGTGTCTATAAAAAGTATCTCTGTCTGGTTGAAAAACTTTGTGTCGCCTGCAGGGAGAGGAAGCTCCCTTGGCCCTGGGCTGGGCAGCCACAGTGAGCTAGCTTGTGTCTTATTTTTAAAGCAGGAAATTATAGATTTAAGGGAGTTCAGGAGGCAAAGGTATACTATTATGCTCCTAGAAATGGGTTTCCTTCTTTCCTTCCTTCCTTCCTTTCTTTCTTTCTCTCTCTTTTTCTTTCTTTCTTTCTTTCTTTCTTCTTTCTTTCTTTCTTTCTTTCTTTCTTTCTTCTTTCTTTCTTTCTTTCTTTCTTTCTTTCTTTCTTTCTTTCTTTCTTTCTTTCTTTCTTTCCTTCTCTCTGTCTCTATCTCTCTGTCTGTCTGTCTGTCTCTCTCTCTCTATCTCTCTGTCTGTTTCTCTCTCTCTCTCTCCCCAACTCCAAGTGGTCCTCAGATGAACGAATTCCCGCTTCGCCCTCACTCCTGTCCTTGGCAACAATCAAACTGAGTCCTCTGGTGTTTAGTACATTGATCAGATGGCTGCCTCTTTCTGCCCAGGGTTATGCAGAGTCATGGAATCAGAAGCAGACAGCAATCCCTACTGGTTGAGGCTAAAGGAGATAGGGAGAGATTGGGGTGTGGTAGTAGTGGAGATGGTGAAGAGGAAGAATAGAAGTCAAAAAGAGGAGGGGGGAATGCTCAGCCCAGCCCACCCCACCTTTTCTAAGTCTGGGTCCTCACTCTCTTGTCCTCACAGCTGGGTCCAGTTGCCTCACCATCTCCCACTGGCATGGGGAGAGATGAATAGCATGTAATAGAAAGGGTCCTGGGTTCATAATCAGTTCAGTCATTTCTGCATGTGGCCTTGGGCAGAGTTGTTTCATCTGAATTTGTGATCAGAAGACCTGAATTTGAGAGCTGTATCACTAGAGCTCTATCACTAGTAAACCATCTTTGTGACCTTGGACAAGTCACTTAATTCTCTGGACCTCAGTTTCTTCATCTGTAAAATAAAAGGGTTGGACGAAGGTGACCTCTAAAGTTCTTTCAAGCTCTAAATCCATGATATTGCACATCTTAGAAATCTATAAATGGGGATACCAGTTTCTGGTGAGACAGTTAGGGCTCACTCTGGGACTGGGGTTATAGTACATTCTCTGACCAGATGTAGAGTTCATTCTGAGATTAAGGAAAGCAATAAAGCAATGACCTAAGCTCCCAACCAGCCCTGGATGCTTGAGGATAAAATCTGCTGCAGGACTGGCTCCCCAGAACAAAAGCGTAATTCTTCGTGAAACTCCAGGCCTACCTGCAGTGCCAGCTGTGGGATGAGGGATAAAACACTCCACTGAAGAGAATCCTATTTCCTGGCTAAAGTATGTGTACTAAACTAAGTCAGAGTTTATTGCCAACCTAGGCTTGCCCTCCGCACCAGTCAGTGCCTCATGATCTGAAATGGCTTCTCTTAGGTCTACAAAATCCAATAGGGCTGACCTCTGTTAACTATTAGGGTTAAAGGCATTTGATTGAACTAATTCACACTTGAATGTGAATGACTGAGACTTCATTAAAGCCTAATTTCAAAAAGGCCATTCTTTATACCCATAGAAATCCCTGGCTGGTAGAATCTCAGGCTGGGTGGAGGGGATATTTGGGACTGAGGAGTTCCTTCCCCACTCTTAAAAATATATTACATAAATGAATTCTTATTTGGCGCTATAGCAAGGACCCAGAATCAGAGGTACAGGTAGAGCAGAAAGGTGCTCAAGGGCAAGACATGGATGGAACTCACCAAGGAACTGAAAGAGCTTGTCACCCCTGAAAAAAGAAAAGTAGGGGAGACCTGAGTGTAAGGATAGGGACAGAGCCTGGTAATGGGGCAGAGACAGAGCTGTAGCCCCTTGGGTGGATTTCTTTGAAAATTTAATTAAATTTCATTGTTTTCAAATAAAAAAAATTTCTCCCCAAATTGAAAAAAAAGAACAAAATTGTTATGAATGAATTCATGGAGTCATTCTCTCTCCTTTAAAATTTAATTTCCTTCATGAGATTTCTTCTGTGAGAGGAGAGAGGAGGTAGAGGAGAGCTCTAGTCCAGCTTTGGGGGAGGGAGGAAAGTCTCTGACTCAGCAAGAGAGTACCCTCTATACAGACATCAGTGGCCCTGCAGGAACCTTGCAGCGTGACTTGATGCCTGGGCTGGGCTGACTGGCCAGCAACTGTACTTCCTAGCAGCCTAAGGACCAGCAGCTGGCTGGGAGGTGGCCAGTCCATGATTGGTCCTCAGGGAAGGGAGGCCTGGAGCAACCTAGGGAGTAGATTAGGAGAGGAAAACTGCCTTCACCTCTTGAAGGAGGGTCATGACTTCCTGGGGACTTTACTCTCCCCTCCCCCCATTCCAGTTACCTTTCCTTTCCCAGGATGTTTTGGCTTCTCTGAGTTTTTTAAAAATTTAATTTTACGCTTTTTTCCCCGCTAACAAGCATTTATTTTCTCTCCCTCCCACTGCTGAGGATAATTCTAAGGACACAAATTTTGGTCATTGAAGGACACTGGAGCCCTTGACTTAAATAGGGAAATTTTGTTTTGTTTTGTTTTTTTGCTTAGGCAATGTTAAGTGACTTGCCCAAGGTCACACAACTAGTAAGGGTCAATTGTCTGAGGCTGGATTTGTGAAATAGGGAAATTTGAAAGAGGGGTGATTTTGAGGGGAAGATTATATTGAGTTTGAAATGCCAAAGGGATATCCAGTTCAAAATGTCCAAAAAGCTGTAGTTGGTGTAGAACTGGAGATTGTAAGAGAAAGTAGGGCTGGATATAGAGATGTGGGAGATATTTGCATAGGGACAATTGAACCTAGGTGAACTGTTGAGAGTACCAATAGAGAGAACATAGGGCCCAGGACAGAACCTTGGGTATAGCCATAGTTAGGGTTATGATATGACTGATGGTCCAGCATAAGAGACTGAAAAGGAATGAAAGTGTCCTGACCTAGGAGTGGTCCTTTATATGCTGAGAGATAGCATTGCATAGTGAAAAGAGAGCTACTTTAGGGTCACAAAGATTTGGGTTCAAGTGCCACTTATGACATATATTGGCTATTTGACCCTGAGCAAATCACTTAACCTCTTTATACTCTTAGACAACTCTCTAAGACTATAAGTTGCAAAATTTGTGCAAATCTACATTGGTAGAGGGAATTTCTTCGTTCAATGCCAATCAATGAAATCATGAGTCTAGTTCAACTATATTATTAAATAGTAATCCATGACCTAAAACCACAGGGAAGTTGATGAGGAAAAAGCAAAGAGAAAATTTCAATAATGAAACTTCAGAGAAAGAAAGGGAAAAAAAGGAAAGAGAAATTTTCAAGAATGAAACTTTAGACACAAGAGCAATGATTTTGATGAGGAATATAAGGCAATTCATATAGATGTTAGGAGAAATTATTATTTCTCTTTTATATTAATAACCACTTACTTTTGGGGAGATTCAGGATTTTTTCCCTTCCTATTTCCTTATTCTCTAACATTCTCCTCAATCTTCTTCAGACTCCACTCAACCTGGAAAACTAGTTTAGGTGAATTGATGAATTCCAGAACATTCACTGTGTTTTACTCAGACAGATCTGGGTAAAAGTGAATTCCCTTTTTTGTCTAAATTACCCTAGATGGGCTGATATGGTATAGATAAGTCTCTTTGACCAAGACTGAGTGATCAAAATCATGTCCCCCAGACCCTCATTAGAATAATCCCACCTCTCATTACTCATTACTCTGTCATCCTCACTCTCATTCTCATACTCACTCTCTTTCACTCTCTCATTACTTGTTAACCAATCAGAGTTAATTGCCACCCTTAGGAACACGACTCTTTCAAGGGCATATAAGTGTTGAGTGGGTTCCATGAAAGATCTTTGGCATTTGAGAGTGCCACT
Organism: Vombatus ursinus; assembly: GCF_900497805.2. Lineage (NCBI taxonomy): Eukaryota > Metazoa > Chordata > Mammalia > Diprotodontia > Vombatidae > Vombatus > Vombatus ursinus. The sequence goes on along the minus strand of NW_020945014.1, from coordinate 4,442,034 downwards.
GACCCCTTTTGTTAATTATCCACTAGCATGGTTAATAAAATGATTAATTGCTCAGAAGCCATGTCTCTCAAACTTTTTATACATCACAATGTACTTGAGACATATAGAAGATAGAAGCAAGGGCAGGTAATAGACAAATCCAGAAGAGTAGAATCATCTCATTAGACTAGTGTCTGGGACATGAAAACTTGAATCAAGCTAAGACTGGTGAAAATAATAAAAACATTGTTTTTAGTCATGTTGGAAACAAAAGGAATTTCAAAGATAGGGTAGATAGGACTGCTTTGGAGAGTGGATGGGATTGTGATAATCAACAATGGAAAGCAGAATTATTTAACTTTGATTTGACTTTTGTCTTCTCTGCCAAAGAGAATGACCTAGAAAGGGTAGAACAAAAATGACTAATTAGGAATTGATACCTAAGATAAGTACAGAGACATGAAGAGAGTAGCTCACTGCCCTTGATAAATTCAAGACATCAGGCCTAGATGAATTACAACTCAGGACACTGAAAGGACTGGTGGCAGATATGATTATTGAGTTGCTATTGGTGATCTCTAAAAAATCATGGAGGACACTAGAGTTCAGAGAAGACTGGATTCCAGCAAAGGTTGCCCTAAATTTCAAAAAGGGAAAGAAGGAAACTCTGTAAGCTATATTCTGGTGAATTTGGATTAGATTTCTGGCAAATAAAGTGAATTACATTCAATTCATCAGGCATTTAACATTTAACTTAACAAAGCCCTAACTTTGGCAGAAATGTGGAATGTGTGTAGTATGGAATAAGCCAGGAAAAATAGTTTGAGGGCCAGATTATGACATTCTTTAAATGCCAGAGAACTTGGTATTTTTCCCTAGAGGTAAAAGGGAGCCACTAGTACCTTCATGATCAATGGATTGAAGAGAGGAAAGCCAGAGAAGAATCTGGAAGTCAAGAAACCAATTAGGAGGTTATTGTAGTGGTCAATGAAAGGGATAATGAGGACCTGGACTAGGGTGGTGGTCATGTGAGTAGAGAAAGGGAGAGATGTGAGATGTTTGGGAGGTAGAATTGATGAGACGAGGAAGCTAATTGGCTATTGTGGGGTGAGGGAGAGAGAAGAGTTAAAGATTATTGAGAGGCAACAAACCTAGGTGACTGAAAGGATAGTGGGATCCTCTACAGAAACAGGTAAGTTGGGAAGGGGTGTGGGTTCAAGGAAAAGATGGGTTCTGCTTGGACTTGTTGAGTTTGAGATGCCTATAGCATATTCAGATGGAGATACCCAATAGGCAGTTGGTGATCCAGAACAGCAACTCAGGAATGAGAGTTGTCTATGTAGGTTTAGAAGTCATTTGCATAGAGATAATAACTGAACAAAGCAAGAGTGAGTAAACAGGAAATACAAAATGGCTAAAGACAGAGCCTAAAATTCTAGAATGTATTATTAAGTGATTGGTTTATGAACATTTAAAAAGAGAAGTGGTGATCATTAAGAGACAGTACGGTTTTAGCAGACTAAACTCATTTCCCTTATTAACAGGGTAACTAGATTTGAAGGTCAAATGAAAGTCACATATTGTATACCTGAATTTTGTCAGAGCATTTGACAACATCTCTCATGCTATCTTTATGCACAAGAAGGAAGGATGTGGTATAAATGATTCACATTTTAGTGGATTTGGAATTGATTGAATGACCTGAATCAATGAGTAGTCATTAATGGATCAATGTCATTATTAGTGCTACTTGGAAGGAGTCCTCTATTAAGTAACCCAAGGATCTGTCTTTGCTTTCATGCTGTTCAACAATTTTATCAGTGACTTATATAAGAACACAAATAGCATGCTCATCAAATGTGCAGGTGATAGGAAACTGGGAAAGATAGCTAGTCCATTATACAACAGAGATTCTGCAGTTCTGTGGGAAAGGTTTAGCCAGGCATGGTGGCATATACCTGTAATTGTAGCTATCTGGGAAGCTGAAGCTAGCAGACCTCTTGAGCTTAGGAGTTTTGAGCTGTAGTAAGTTATGCCACCCAGGTAATTCACACTAACTTTGGCATTAATATGCTAAACCCTTGGGAGTAGCGGGATGGAGGTTGGGACATCAAGCTGCCCAAGAAAGAGCAAACCAGTGCAGGTTGGAAATGGAGGAGGCCAAAGCTCCCAGTAGTCTTCAGTAGTCAGATGAAGCATGTGAGTAGCTCCTATACTTCTAGCCTGTAGGAGAGGGGAAAGTGAAAGAGAGAGAGAGAGAGAGAAGAGAAGAGAAGAGAAGAGAAGAGAAGAGAAGAGAAGAGAAGAGAAGAGAAGAGAAGAGAAGAGAAGAGAAGAGAAGAGAGAAGAGAGCCAGGAAGGAAGGGAGGAAGATAGAATATAATCACTTCATGATTATATGGACTAACAGAGGTAGTAACATATATAATCTATTCTAAATAAGGTTTTATTGGAATTGTTTTGTTTGTTGGGGGGTGGGGCTAAATCAGTGATTTCTCAGTAGGAAATGTGCAGTCTTAGAGACCTGCCTAGGGCACAAAAGGGTATATAATCCAAAAATGATCTGATTTTGGAATATAACATTTTTGACAAGTAAATTTAAAAAGGAAAGAAGAGAAAGAAAGAAAAGAAAGAAGAAAGGAAGAAAACAGAAAGAAAGAAAATAAGAAGGCTCATGAAACAAAAACAAGAGAGTAAAGAAGAATGGAACTATTGTTCATTTGTTGTTTTGTCCAAAGCAAAAATGTGACTAATTATTAAAAATGTGACTTTCTTACAAACACATCCAATATAAAAATAGTAAAATAATGCATGTTTCTAGGGAACTATTCTATACAGGTAGGTCACATATTAGACAATGAATGATGCTTTTTAAATTTTGTACTTTGGTGAAATGATTAAAAATAGTCTAATTCCCTAGAGAAATCTTCAAATGGAGGATGGGTGACCACTTATTCAGCATCTTGTATAGAAACTTCCTTTTCAGAAGGAAAGCAAATACAGAGAATGTGAAAGTTTCCAGGCCCCCTCAGGGGCTTCCATTTGAGGGCATGCTTGATTTTTTTAATCTCTGCAGCCTTTGACACTGTGAAGTATCAAAAAAGTTTAAAAATAAATATTTTAGGAGCAGCTAGGTGGCACAGTGGATAGGGCACCAGCCCTGGAGTCAGGAGGACCTGAGTTCAAATTCAGTCTCAGACATGTAATACTTACTAGCTGTGTGATTTTGGGCAAGTCACTTAACCCCAATTACCCCACTAAAAAAAATTATCAAAGTTAAATTTTATTATAAATTTGTTGTAATTATTTTATTACACATTTGTTACATATATTCACTTATTATATATGTTATATTTAACAAGTTTTATTAAAAACTTAACATTGATATCATTACAACCAACTATTTAAAGGATATAATGCAGAGGCTCCCAACTTTTTGTGTATGTTATGGGCCTTTTTATCAGTCTAGTGAAGCCTAAATGCTTACAATAAAATATCTAGGATTATCAAGGAAACAAATTACATAGAAATAGAGTTATCAAAATATTTTTAAAAATAAAATTTGAAAATAAAAAATGAAAAGTTCACAAATCCCAAATGAAGACGTCTGATATGGTGGATATGAAGGCTGGCCTCAGAATCAGGAGTGCCTCATTTCAAGTCTTGACTGATTCATACTGGTTTCCAGACCCTGAGCAACCCTTTCAAGGCCCAGGCAACTCTCTGAATCTAGAAAATGCAGAATACTTACTGATTTCAATGGTAGATTGAGTGTTCTTACTGGGAGCTCCCCATGTCAGTGAGATCACAGGTCCAGGCATCCTGTCCCCCTTGTTAATTATTTTACATTTAAATTAATGGATTTCAACATAGAAAATATAACCATTTTTTTTTTCAGGTACTCCCTCTAAGACCTATCAGGATTCTTTGTCCATTCATTCTCACTCATTTTTCTTCTTACATAGTTGTAAGTAGGATGTACTCCATTTTTCTGGCTCTGTTTTTCTTGTTCTACTTTATTTCATAAAGATCTTTCCCAGATTTCTTTGTATTCCCTATAACTGACAGCCTTAGTTGGTTTATAAAATTCCATTACATTAATGTGGACAATTTATTTAACCATTGCCCTATTGTTGGACATGTAGTTTGTTTCTAGTTTGTTTGTTTGGCTGTTTTTTTATTTTTTTTTTTGCAGTTACATATAATGCTGCTATAAAAATCTTTGAACACATAGCTCATTTGTTGTTGTTGTTTCAGGATATATTCCCAGGAGAGGCAGTTTGGAGTAGCAGGGATGGAGAATAGAGAGCTGACTTTCCCAACCCTGGTACATACTAGCTGTGGGACTTCTAACAATTCACCTAACTCCTCTGTGCTCTAGGCCAGAGGTGTCAAACACATGCAACTCACCACACTCCTGTAGGCAGCAGAACCCGACTGAAATGTAATTGGGAAATATTTACCAAAATAAATAAAAATGTTGTACAGTATAGATTATATTACATTTTGAAACGGAGTCATCATGCTACACACAAGAATCCTTATGTGTGGATTAGTGGCCCTGATTTCTATCTGAGTTTGACACCCCTGCTTTAGACAGCTAAGACTCTAGGTTGCAGAGAAGATGCTCACCTGCCCTGGTAGAAGGAGTTTCCTCTCCTGGGAGTTTTCCATACCAGCATTAACATGCTTCTAATCCTGATCTCCATATTCCTAACAATTTTTTTTAGTTTCACAGGATAGGATTATTTTTTGTAACTTTTACTTGGTATTGCCGGATTGCTGTCAAAAAAGATGTTATTTGTTGTTGCTCAGTCATGTCTGATTCTTCATGAACCCATTTGGGCTTATCTTGGCAGAGATACTTGGGGGGCAGATTTGCCATTTCCTTCTCTAGCTCATTTTCCAGATGAGGAAACTGAGTCAAACAGGATTAAGTGACTTGCCCAGGGTCACACAGCTAGTAAGTATCTGAGACTAGATTCGAACTCAGGTCTTTCCAGTGCTCTATTCACTGTGACACCTAGTTGCCTTGTAGCCATTTTTTGTTGTTGTTCAGTCATTTTTCAATTGCATCAAACTCTTTGTGACCCCATTTAGAGGTTTTGGGGTTTTTTTTTGGCAAAGATACTGGAGTGGTTTGCCATTTCCTTCTCCAGATCATTTGACAGATGAGGAAACCGACACAAACAAGGTTAAGTGACTTGCCCAGGGTCACATATCTGAGGCCAGATTTGAACTCAGGAAGATGAGTCTTCCTGACTCCAGGCCTGGTGCTCTATCCACTGTGCCACCTAGCTGCTAGAAAAAGATTCTACCAGTTCACAATTCCACCAGTAATGAATGTCCCTGTTCCTATATAACCCTGAAAGTATTTTTTGTTGCTTCTAATTTTGTTTGTTTTTTTTTATCATTTTGATGGGTATGAAGTTATACCTCAAAGTTCTTTTCATTTTCAATTCTTTGATTCTTAGTAAGTTTGATTTTTTTTCCCCAGACAAGTTAACAACTTGAATTTCCATTTTTGAAAAGTGTCTATTTGAATAATTATAATGACCAAGTTTGGACCAAAACCATTATAAGAAAATGCATCTCCTCTGCTTTGAAAAAGGTGTCAGACTTGGGGGATTTGTTGGTTACCTTTACCTGAACTGCTTTCTTCCTTTTTCTTTTTTCCTCTTTGTTATAAAGGATGGCTCCTGGGGCAGGCAAGAAGGAAGGGATATATTGGGAAATGAAGGTGATGTAAAAACAAGAGATATTAATAAGCACTTTAAAAAGAAAATTGTCCGTTCACATGCATCTCACTGATCTTGAGACAACAGAGGACCACCTCTCAGTGACTGCTGAGCTAGGCTTACTTTATCTCCTGTAACTTTGTTGCACAAACATATCCTCCTGGAGAGAAAAGGGAACAATACTTTCCAAAAATGAAACAAGGGCAAAAACTGTATCTGACCTCCAAGACTTGAGAGGATAAGAAATTAAATGGAAAGGAAACCTTTGAAAATATGGGTGCATGAATACACTTGCTGTGTGCTGTGTATCTGCTCACATAAAATGCGAGTGCAAGGAGGGAATAAACATTTACATAATACCCACTATGGGTCAGGCATGGTGCTAAGTGTTTTTTTTTTTTAATATAAATACTATCTCATTTGATCCTCACAACAACCCTGTGAGGTAGATACTATTATTATCTCCACTTTACAGTTAAGGCAGAGGTTAAGTGACTTGCCCATTTCCTTCTTCAGCTCTTTTTCCAGATGAGGAAACTGAGTCAAACAGGGTTAAGTGACTTGCCAAGGGCTTGAACTCAGGTTTTCCTCATTCCAGGACCAGGATTATAACCACTGTACCACCAGCTGACCTTGCAGCCCAAAAAGGATGGTAATTTCCTAGAATCCCACTCTTAGTAAGGGAATACATGAATGTAAAGATGATGATCGTGGTGATGGGATCATTGATTTTGTGTTAGAAGGATATCTTTGAGGTCCCCCTCATTATATTCATGAAAAAATTAAGACTCAGAGAGAAGTTAAGTGACTCGTATAAGGTTATACAGAAAGTAATTAACAGGCTTCACACCTGAACCCAGGTCCACTGATTCCACATTCAAGGCTCGCTCCATTTCGCCATGATTGAAGTAAGCAGAGAACAAAAGAAAGAAAGAAAGAAAAAGAAAGAGAGAGAGAAAGAGAGAAAGAAAAGAAAGGAAAAAAGAAGGAAAGAAGAAGGAAAGGAATGAAGGAATAAAAAGAAAGAAAAAAGAAAAAGAGAAGGAAGGAAATAAGAAAGAAAGAAAGAGAGCAAGCCATTTTTCATAGAATCATTGCTTTAGAGCTAGAAGGAATTTTAGAGGTCATCCAGTCCACTCTCATTTTACAAATGAGGGAAGAGAAGCACAAAAGTTAAGTGACTTGCCCAGAGTCACACAGTCATTAAGTATCTGAGTCAGAATTGGAACTCATATCCTCCTTCATTTGAATGGAAAAAAAAAAACATTTTAAAAATAAACCCAAACCCTTTCATAGTAAGTATACTTTTGAATAGCAATATTTTATACAATACCCTTTGCTCCTATGCACTGTACATCCATATTTTTAATTTGGACCAATATGGCAATAACTCACATTTGTCTATTGCTATAGAGTTTGCAAAGTGTATCCAATCAAATTGACCTTTTGCTGTTCCTTATCAAAGAGCCTCCATCTCCTACCTGCCTGGCTTTGTACTGACTATCTCCCATGTCTGGAATGTACTTCATTCTAACCTCTTAGAATTCCTGGTTTTCTTCAAGATTCAGCTTAAGTGTCCCACTTCTTTATGAGGCCTTTCTAGGTCTTTCTCCTACCTACCCCCTTGCACCTCTAATACCCTGGCTGCTGGTGCTTTTCCCACAAAGATTAACGTGCCTGTTTTGTATGTGTTTAATCTATACCTATATACTGTGTGTTGCTCCCTATTAGAATTTCAACTTCTTAAGGCAGGGACTGGTTAGCTTCTGTCTTTGTATTTTCAGTGCTTAGCACACTGCTTGGTACCTAGTTGGTGCTTAATAAATGCTTGTTGATTGATTATTACCTTATTGGATCTTTACAACAATCCACTGAGGCAGGTAATATGAGTATTGGTATTTTTGTTTGACAGATGAAGAAATAGAAGCACAGTGGTTAAGGGATAAGAGGGAGTAGGGTATAATATTAAAACAGGCGCATAATATTAACAACAATAACAACAACTCTGGATTGGCAGTCAGTCAGGAAATCTGAGTTCTGGTTTCAGTTTGGCCCTGGCTCATATGTGACTTTGGACAGAACCTGTCCCTTTTCTGGGCCAGTTTCCTTTTCTATAAATTAAAGGAGTTGGGATAGATAAAGCTGTAAGTCCCATCCCCTACCACCAGCCTCCAAAGTTCTATAATTTGTCCATAATCATGGCAAGTTGTTGGTGGAGCTGGGTTAGATGCATGTGTGGGCTCTGCAGGTCAGGGATGGGAGATGCTCCCTGGGTGGGGACCCACCATCATGACTGTCCTCGTGATCGGGGCCTGTCTGTTCTGCTTACTTTGAGCATAAAAGCTGGTTTCTTGGCTGCCCTCCCAGCCAGATGCAGCTGAACACAAGGCGAGCCAAGACAGCTTTCCGCAGTACCAGCTTTCAAAAGGAGGATCTGTTTCAACCTGGAGGACTTAACGCCTTTCATTCTCCCCACTTCTACTTTGGGCAGGAGGAAAATATGAGTACATGCTTTTTTTTTTCCTCTCAAAATACAGACAAACCTTTGAGAGCAAGTCAGTTCTGCAAATATTTGCTTGAATTCTGCGCCTCCTTCTGGACAACTTTGGGAGACAGTGGGGATTTCTTTTGTATCCTCTGAAACATGTTCATCTTCAGCAACCCACTTAAATATTAGCATCCTAGGATTTAAAGATAGGAGGGGCTTGATGGATCCTCTGGTTCAGCCCCATCCCCCAACACACACACACACACACACACACACACACACACACACACAGAGAACGAGTGCTTCTATTTCCTCTCATCTGCCCCTTATCTACTCATCTTCCCCTAACCCTCTCTCTTCCCTTGAGAGCACATGCAGGTACCTTCTATTTCCTGTAGGCTTGCTGCACAGTGAAGAAAATCCTTTTAATTGCCTGCTGAGCCAGAACTGAGTGTGAATACAAAGGGATCTGAGCAGATGATGTCTCATTCTCTTCCCTGGTGGTAGTTGAGGCCAGAACTGCTAGGGTCCTGGGTAGGGGAGGGGTTCCTTCACGCAGCTGCCATATGTTACATGGGGCCTATGTTTCCTCTGTCTCTATTATGTTTTTCTTTCCTGTTCTTAGGTGAATGAGTTTCATGAAATGGGAGTGCCTGGCTGATTAGTGGCACTGTGGGAGCCAATAAGGGCAATGCTCAGCTGATTGGAGAGACCAGACAATCCATCAAAGCCATCTGAGGTCCCACTGACAAGCAGAGTCATGGGGCCAGAAGCAACAGAAGTCAAGTCTGGGGATGAAACCTTGCAGCAGCCCTGAAGAGCAACCTGCTGGAGCTGGCCCAGTAGGGAGCCATCTCAGCTGAGCAAGGGAGGGAGTGAACCTGGCATGGACTCCTTGAAGTGAGAAAAGGAGTACCAGGGCCAGGAAATACTATCCTTCCCCCCAGGTTGCATGTGGGCTGCATCACTTTAAGCCTGAGTCCACCTTCCCCAGACACCAACTGCTTGGGGTGGGGGAGGGAATGTACTTACTGTTGGGGGAGGGGGGCAATTGTTGTACTTCAATCTTTGACGTATTTTCTTGGTAAATATCCCTTTATAAAAGTTAATTGATGTTAATTAGTTACTGATATTTTAGGGGAATATGCTCTTGAGCAATAGTACTAGAAAATTCCCAATTCCTCAGGGTTATCTGTAGAATGCTCAGCTCACCAGCGCCAGTGAGAATTGAGAGAGTGAGCTCAAAGTATGTACTATAATAACTTCTAGGAATTTTTCCTTTTCCAAAAATCTTTTTTCTTTTTTTTAACATCCAATGGTGTTGCCACTTTTGCTTACCAGATCAGATAACGTGTATAAAGTGCTTTTCGAACCTTAAAGCATCATATAAATGAGAGATACTAATAATTAATATTATAATTGATCAGCTATTAATAATTGTTATAATATCCTAATATAATTATTACAATTTGTTATGATGTAATATCAATAACAAAATGGACTATTGGTTTACCACAAAAACCTTCTAATTGGACTCCTTGCTTCTAGTCTCTCCTGTCTCCAATTCATCTTCCACACACCTGCCATAGTATTTTGAAAACATAGGTTGGACTATATCAGTTCCCTCCACAAAAAGCTCCAGTGGCTTCTGATTGCCTCTAGAATAAAATACCAACTCCTTTGTTTGGCTTTGCAAGGCACGGCTCCATGCCTAAGCTCCAACTTAACCTTTCCACACTGATTATACTCCCTCCCAGATTCCAAGCTAACTTGCTTGTCCTCATACACAACAGTCCTCCTGTTCCAAAGCCCTTTGTACAGGCTTTCTCTATGCCTGTAATGCACTCCTTTCTCACCTCTGCCTTGGAGAATCCCTAGTTCCCTTATAAGTTCACTTGGGAAAAGACTTTCATTTAGAAAGGCCAAGGTCATCCACTGCATCCTGGGCCATTGATAGTCATCCCGACTTTCATCTTGCCACCAGACTTCAATGACTTTGGAGGAGAGAATGAGTCTGAAGACTTTGTGCAGCTCTGCCTCACTTAAATCCAAATCTCCCACAAGTCAAGGGTCACTCTCCTGATGTCATTGGGCCTCTTCAAGAAGGAAGGACAAGGGGGCAGCTAGATGGCTCAGTGGAAAAAGCCTTGGAGTCAGGAGGACCTGATTTCAAATCTAACCTCAGACACTTGACACTTAACACTTACTAGCTGTGTGACCCTGGACAAGTCACTTAACCTTGATTGCCTCACGAAAAAGCAATAAAAAAAAAACCAAACTAAAAAAAGGAATAGTTAAGAAGGAAAGACAAACGACAACAAGAAGCTCTAGTGTTACCTGCTTCAAGAAACCTTGCCTTACCTTCCCTGCTGTTAATGCCCTCTGAAAATTACTTTGTATATACTTTACATAAATTTAGACATATATGTATTGCTTCATTCC
>NW_020945014.1:4430253-4431377 GCF_900497805.2 Vombatus ursinus | reverse complement strand
ACTCATTTTACAGTTGAGGAAACTAAGGCAAACAGGGTTTAATGACTTGCCCAGGGTCACACAGCTAGTAAGTGTCTGAGGACAGATTTGAACTCAGGAAGATGAGTCTAGCCACTGCACCACAAAGCTTCCTAGCCTAGAGACTTAGAACATAATAAATATCTCAATTGTTTAAAAAGACTGTCATGTAGAAGATGGAATAGACTTTTAGAATCATAGATATAGAGCTGGAAGGACCTCAGAAGCCATCTCGTCCAACCTCCTTATTTTACAGAAAAGGAAACTGAGGCCCAAAGAAGTCAAATTGTTAGTCATCGGCTGCAATTTATTTATGCTTACCTTGTTGTCTCTCCACTGTCCTTTAGATGACCTGAAATTCTGATTCTGCAATTCACAGCCAAAGGGCATCACCCGAATAATATAGGCACTTTAGTGCCTATAATATAATAGAAATATAATATAATATAAATTATATAATATATTATGATATATTGTATATGGTATTATTAATATATTATGTTTAATGCCTAGATTATATTCCAAGGAGAAGTTTAGGGTGATCAAAAGGACCACACAGTTTCACAAATGTAATCCAGCCTCCTGCTTTCCTCTTCGTTCAATACTGAGCCCTGCTCATTGCTCACCTGAAGTTCCTGTCCAATATTCAGGTACTTGAGAAGTGTCAAACACATGGCCCACAGAAGCAACACTCCTGAGTGTGATTAAACCAGATTAAAGTATAATTGAGAAATAGCTAACAAAATAAGTAAAAATACAATAGAACACAGGTAATGTTAAAATGTGATTTTCTAAGTCAATGTGTGGCCTCAGGGATCCTCATGTGCAGTTTAATGGCCCCATTTCTATATGAGTTTGACACTGGTGTACGGGATAGATTAGCTCCAGGTGTCAAACACCCAATTATACATCATTGTCCAGACAATTAGGTGGTACAACAGACAGAGTGCCAGGCCCAGAGTCAGGAAGACTCATCTTCCTGCATTCAAATCTGGCCTCTGACATTTACTAACTATGTGACCCAGGGCAAGGCACTTAACCCTGTTTGCCTCAGTTTCCTCATCTGTAAAATGAGCTGGAGAAGGAAATGGCAAACCAGTCCAGTA